>NW_011495018.1:30441836-30462958 GCF_000754665.1 Bison bison bison
TTCTCCTGGCAATCTTGATTCCAGCTTGTGTTTCTTCCAGTCCAGCGTTTCTCATGATGTGCTCTGCATAGAAGTTAAATAAACAGGGTGACAATATACAGCCTTGACGAACTCCTTTTCCTATTTGGAACCAGTCTGTTGTTCCATGTCCAGTTCTAACTGTTGCTTCCTGACCTGCATACAAATTTCTCAAGAGGCAGATCAGGTGGTCTGGTATTCCTATCTCTTGAAGAATTTTCCACAGTTTATTGTGATCCACACAGTCAAAGCCTTTGGCATAGTCAATAAAGCAGAAATAGATGTTTTTCTGGAACTCTCTTGCTTTTTCTATGATCCAGCGGATGTTGGCAATTTGATCTCTGGTTCCTCTTCCTTTTCTAAAACCAGCTTGAACATCAGGAAGTTCACAGTTCACATACTGCTGAAGCCTGGCTTGGAGAATTTTGAGCATTCCTTTACTAGCGTGTGAGATGAGTGCAATTGTGCAGTAGTTTGAGCATTCTTTGGCATTGCCTTTCTTTGGGATTGGAATGAAAACTGATCTTTTCCAGTCCTGTGGCCACTGCTGAGTTTTCCAAATTTGCTGGCATATTGAGTGCAGCACTTTCACAGTATCATCTTTCAAGATTTGGAATAGCTCAACTAGAATCCCATCACTTCCACTAGCTTTGTTCGTAGTGATGCTTTCTAAGGCCCACTTGACTTCACATTCCAGGATGTCTGGCTCTAGGTCAGTGATCACACCATCGTGATTATCTGGGTCGTGAAGATCTTTTTTGTATGGTTTAAATACTTTATCTGGCACACAAATGAAGAATCAGTGATCCATGCAGTGCTGGAGGAAAAAGTGTCTACTCTGAACTTAAAGAGAATATTTTATGCACGCTATGGAATCTTTAAGTCCGATGTCAAATGCAACTCACTGTAATTCGGCAAACAGGTTCTGAGCACTTCCACGTGGAAGAAACTTCTAGAAGCTATGTTATACTACACAATTTAAATTAATGACTTAATTGAGCTCAATTATCCTGTGATGCCATGTCTGAAGATGGGCACTTCAATAAGACACTGTGCTTTTCTAAGTCCTAATAACAAAGATTAGAAGGCACTCCGATGAAGATCAAGTAGGACTGCTAATAGACATGCTCCGAGAGATAGTGATGGACAGGGAAGCCTGGTGTGCTGCATGCAGTCCATGGGGTCACAAAGAGTTGGGCACAACTGAGTGACTGAACAACACAAAGCTACCCCACTGGCAGGGCTGGTGAGGAAGGAGGAAGCAAGGACATGTCTATTAATATCTTGGTAGGATGTAACCATTTCTCCCAAATATCTGCAGCCTGACAACATTCTATTTCAGAATCATAGATCCCATGTCAAGCATACCTGTTCTTGTTAAGAGTTTCATTCAATACAAGATCTTCATAGCGCTGCCGGGCAAAGTTGCCCCCAAAACCCAGAAAGGTCGTGACGTAAACCCTATACACGTGTTCAGTGTGTTGCACATCACAGCCCAGGTTGAACTCAGCCAGCAAGATCTTGGCAGCTTCTTCCTGCAATATGATGTAAAAGAAATTCTAGTTTTGGTTGATTTTAGAAAGGTATGACACTGCTAATACACCAGGTTTCATTTGCTGTGACTACTCTTTAAGACATTTTGTATTAATAGCATTCTTTCATCTTCATAGAGCTATTTTAAACAAAGACATAAAATGACCCTAACCTTGTCACATGATTAACATAGTCACAAAATTCAGAGCTGGTGACTTTCAGAGTTTAATTATTTCAAAGATGATGAAACTTAAGCCTGTATGACCGCCCTACTCAAAAAAGTTTGCTTGTTCCTTACTATCTACAGATAAAAAAGCCAAATCCCCTAGCATGGCTCCCAAAACTCCTCATGATCTAACTTTCTTTATCTTATCACTTCCTACCATTCCCTATTACCACACTTAAAAACCCTATACTACAACAGGCTATTCATCATTCCCTGGACATTCTGGGCTCTTTGCTGTTTTTTCTGTGCTTTTGTGCATACTGTCACCTCCATACAGATGGCCTTCCCTTAACCTCCACTATGCAAAAGGCTGCTATCATCCAAGGACCAGGTAAATACCTTACTTTCCATGAAACAGCATGGAAGGCGCCTATTCAAGCCTTTGTGAATGTGGTTCACCCTGCCAGTGCCCACACTGCCGTGGCTCTCTGTTTAGACCCAAGATACTCAACCAGAGGTGATTTTGCACCGCCAGGGGCAACTGGCAGTGTCTGAAGACACTTTTAATTGTCAAAACTGGGAGTTTGGGGGATATAGGGGCATTATGACATCTGATGGAGGCCAAGGATGCTGTGAAACATCATACAATGCACCAGACAACCTTCTACAACAAAGACTTATTCAGCCCAAAATGCTAATTGTGCCAATGATGAGAAACCCTAGTTTAGATCAAATTACAGAACTGTCGTGGTCTGCCTGTTATCACAGGCTGTCTCCACTGATAGATCACAAGCTTTTGGGGCAGTGTAACATGTCTTATGTCTTGCACATACTAGGTGCTGAAAAATGTTTTATTTCTTTTTCTTTCGCATGATAAAACTTCTCCCTCAAAATGCATTCTTTACATTCTAGTAAGGCAAGGAATAACAGAAGCACAAGAATGGAATCATCAGTAAAAGAAAGGGAATAACATCTAATAAGTATTTATCAAACACTGTACACTGAGATTTACATTATCATGTTTAATCCTCAGGCAACTCTTCCAGATAAGTAGTATAATAATAATACCTAAAAATGTACTAAGCTTTTATTACACGTTGGGCAGCTTGTTAAGTACTTTATACAAGTGGTTATTTCATACTCACAACTTTATGAAATAGATACTGTTATTATTCTCTTTTTACACATGAGGAAACTGAGACTCAGAGATGTAACTGACCCAAGATAGCATAAGCCAGCAATGATCTGAAGCAATATATGGACCCAGGACAGTTGGTCTAAGTCAAAACATAGGCCCTTCCTTCTCAAAGATGGGAATTCCTAGCAACTGAATTTCCCCAAAAGGTAAAATACCTCTTGTGGAGAAAGGACAGAAGTTGAGGTAGGAACTTCATAAGCAATTTGGAGAGAGGCTCCTCCCATATCCAGTATCCCTACTGTCCTTCTGCGTCCTGTCACCAATTCCTGGGGAGCCTCGGCATCAGCTTCTGAAATAAATGAGGTAAGTTAAAAAGCAATAAAAGAAAGCAAATTGGGATGAAATAAATGAGGAAAGTTAAAAAGCAATAAAAGAAGCATGTTAAGTTTTGAAAAAAGAAGGAAAAAAACAAATCAAAATTAGCACTTACATGCTAGTGATTGGTTATGACACAGACCTTCAGCCCTTAGAACTGTCTTAAGAAGACAGTATCACTCACCATCTTCATGGTCAAATCTTCCCAAAACAAAGTTGATTCCAATCCATGCATAAACCCCTAAGTAAGAAACATAAAAGCCCCTGCTTAATTCTCTACTGTGATAATGTGTACACCTCCTACAGCTGCTCCTTCCCCCTTTTCCTGGGGAAAAAAGTGATCATAGTATTTTATCCCACACTCTTAATGTATGAATTTAAAATTTTTTATCTGCTGATGTTTTTCCCTTTTAAAATTATTTGCATTTTCTAAATTTCCTACAATGAATAGGAATTAATGTGTAAAAATAAATGTTAAAAGATGTAACTCTTGGAGTTCTAGCTCTGGGCAAGACAGAATTAATGAAGCACACTCGCCCTGTCTCCCCACTAAATAAAGTACAAACTCTGGATAGAATGTACAGAACAGCTGTCTGAGGAGTTTGAAAGTAAATAACAGAAGGCACACTGGGGTAGACATCAGACTTTAAAGTACCACCAAAACTGCAGCAAGTTTCCCATTTCCCCCCCTCAGATACTGTCTGGCCTGGACTGAAAACCAGCTTGAAATACAAAACCAGATATGCACAGAAAGAACTACAAGGCCCTGTTTTGTGGTCCAAGGACCATAAAAGGGGACTCCAAAGGTTCAGAAGGGAGGGGCAGGAGGAGTTCCTTTCTAAAAAATTTGGTTCTCTGCTACTCCAGGCAATCCTGCATCAGCACAGGGAGAGACTGGGTAGAAGCCTATCTCTCTGAGGAGTATGAATCCTTTCTGACCAGAGGAGCTATGGCCTCAAGAGTTGAGGCCAAGTCCTATTGCTCACTTTTCTCCCTCTGTCCTCTACCACTTAGCCCTGGATACAGATGCAGTCGTGGGAAATGCATGGCACACTGGGCAAATTAAACCCCTGACTTCCTACTGAAGGACCATGAAAGTAAGCTGCAGGGAACCAGAAAGTCTTGGGGAGATAGTGGAGAGTTGGGAATGAGGTGGTGTAGGAACTCCTGGGCTCACATATGTGATCTGATTCTAAACAACATATCAAAGGTTCTGAGAACTGACCTACTGGCTAGTCAATCCATTTGTATGGGCTGTGCCCAGGTTCAGATTGGTCACTGGCTGACACACACACAGGACAAATCCTAATTTCAGTGCCAGAATCAAAAGAATCACAGTCCACAGAAGGTAGGTCAGAACTTAAGGCCTGAACCTAATCAGTCTGCTAAGACAAAAAAATTAACATTCCCTTCATGACTGAAACAAGACCCATGGTCTAACAATGTAACATTCAAAATATCTAGGATACAATATAAAACGACTTGACAAAGAACTAGGAAAATCTCAACCCATAAGGGAAAAAATGCCAACCCTGAGATGACACAGGTGTTGGAATTATCAAATAAGGCAGCTATGAAAAATGTTCAGTCACTCTATTGTGTCTGAGTTTTTGTGACCCTTTGGACTGTAGCCTACCAGGTTCCTCTCCGTCCACGGGATTCTCCAGGCATGAATACTAGAGCGGGTTGGCATTTCCTTCTCCAGGGGATCTTCCTGACCCAGGGATTGAACCTGAGTTTCCTGCACTGTAGGCGGACTCTTTACTGTCTGAGCCACCAGGGAAGCCCCAAGGCAGCTATACAGCCAGGACATAAGAGCATTCTTCCAATGAATAGAAAGAGTCTCAGCAAAAAAACAGAGTAAAACCTAATGGGAATTTTAGGACTGAAAAATGTAAAACTGAGATTGAAAAAGGTGAATCTCTTCCTCAATGTGAACTGCAACTAGAAGACAAACAATTTTCTGTTTTTCAAGAAACGGAAATATAATTCATCACAGAGGGCACATTTGGGCAACATAAGACCACGCATGCAATTCCACCCCAAAGCTACAAACCCCAAGTGCAAGCTTTTACTGCTCAAGGCCCAGTACCTTCTTGCTTTCCAGAGATCACTTCTGCCTGAGACTGAGAAAAGAGGAAGTCAAACTCCAGAGGTAAATCTTTCACTAGATCAGCCAAGATAGCCAACTGCTTCCTGCAAGAAAGAACCAAAAAAAAAAAAGCCCTAAGAGTTAATGGTTAAACCCTCTTCTCACAAACAGCCTCAATTTGACCTTCTACTTAGCCTTATTAGACCCCACTTTCACCAACCCAAGCCACTTGATCCCTGCTTTTGTTTGGTACCCCGTTCAATTTCAAAGTCTTAAAATTACTCAAAAGCATAGCCTCCCTCTTAAAAGGCAATATGGTAACAATAATACTTATCTTTTATATAATGCTACAATTCAAATAGTATTAAAAGATGAGACTATGATTCTATGCCTCTCAAAGGCTAAGTATGGATAAGCTGCAGAAAACTGAAGCACAGTGTCATAATCTATAAAATAAATGTAATTACGCTATTCCTAACCACCATGAAAGGAGGCTGCTAAATTGAGGAACACACTCTCATCCTCAGACCTTACACAATACAGAAACACATCACCACACAGGAAGAAGACTTTGGCCCACAAGTTTTTATATGATCCTTTACATAAACTCTTAAATTTCCCTTTCCATATTTCAAGGGTTGATTTTCTTTGTCTTCATAAAAATCTTATCATCTGGAAAAGCCAGAGCAGGATCAAAATCAAAAGGTCATAATTTGGGGATGATGCTTGAAGCTTTAATCTACAGGGCCATTCTGTCCTCTAAAGTTTTATGTTATTAGTATGATCAGGTAAGGACAAGCAAAGAAACAAAGCTAGAAGTAATAATATGAATCTAGAGACAATGCTGGTTGAAAATAAGAGTAATTATCTTGGATTTTAAAAATCACTCATTACAAAAATATTCTGCTGGTTATACTGGTTGTCAACATGACTTGATAAAGAATGTTAGCCCTTGAAAGTGAAAATTACATTTAAAGTAATAATCTTCCAAGATAATGTCAAGTGTAGTTTCTAAAAAAGCTCATTGTTATATACAATAAATTTTTAAGATAAAAACTTCATAGGGGGAACAAGAAGTGCTATTTTTGCCATTCCTACTGAATATGCTTCAGTAAGCATACCCAAAGATGATACCAAAGAATACCCAAATACACCAAAGGACTTCCCTGGTGGTCTAGCGGCTAAGACTCCTCACTCCAGATGAAGGGGGCCGCTGTTTGACCCCTGGTCGGGGAGCAAGATCCCAAATGCCGCAACTAAAGGTCCTGAATAACGCAACTGAGGCCTGGCACAGCCAAACAAATAAAAATATTTTTAAAGTAAAATAAAAATTGAAGTTCTCTGCATTTACACGAAGCATGATAGGTTCAGGAAGAAGCAAGTGTGAGATGCATTTTAAAGAAAGATACATGTGCCCCGACGTTCACAAAAAAAAAAAAAAAGTTTGATAAAAAAAAAAAAAGAAGAGGGCTTGCTGGTCTGGTGATGATGTTCCAGAATGGGCACCAACACACTCTGCTGTTTGAAATGTACATTACTGGTACAATCTTTCTAAAGGGTGATCTGGGACTATGTATCAAAGTTTTTAATGTGTTTAAACCTTTGACCTAGTAACTGTATTGTAAGACAGCTATTGCAATAAAGTCATCAGACAAGGAATACAAAGAAGAAAAATACTGCAGCATTTCTTATAACAGTGAAAAACTGGAAATAATCTAACTGTATGTACATCAGTAGTGACTGGCTAAATAATTTATGGTATATTCATACAATGTTATAGCATACAGATGTTGAAAGAAATGAGGTCAATTTCCATCTACCTGTATTGACATGAAAAGATTTCGAATTCCAACAGGTTAGAAAACAGTATATATAATATTATCCCAATTTATATTAATAAACAAAACACTCTTCATGTATTTCACAGGACAGGATGGAACATTGGTTTTCTAAAATTCAATACTGCTTTATTTAAAAAAAAAAATCTATGGCAAAATGCTGACAACTGCTGAAGCTGGGTGGTAAGTAAATGGGGACTCACTAACACTGTTCCCTCTACTTCTATATATATTTGAAATTTCCCATAATAAAGTTTTTTTTCCTTGTTACTTTATAGTTTTCTTACAATATCACTTTGTAATTCTTTAAAGTTATTTCTATTACAAAATGAAAAGGCAGTAGAATAAATTCTATTAGTCTAGGCCTTTGGCAAAGAAATAAAACATACTGCTAATAAATCCAAAATACAGTCCAGGTGATCCACCCCTATTTTGAGTACTTCTCACAAATACTAATAAGTAACAAAGCATTAATTATATAAAACAGGTTCTTGCAGTGACTGTTACACTTATGTCAGGAACTATAGCTACCTTAGAGGTTTCATAAGCCCAGGATAGATCTGCTGCTGCTGCTGCTGCTAAGTCGCTTCAGTCGTGTCCGACTCTGTGCGACCCCATAGACAGAAGCCCACCAGGCTCCTCTACCCCTGGGATTCTCCAGGCAAGAACACTGGAATGGGTTGCCATTTCCTTCTCCAATGCATGAAAGTGAAGTGAAAAGGAAGTCGCTCAGTCGTGTCTGACTCTTAGCGACCCCATGGACTACAGCCTACCAGGCTCCTCCATCCATGGGATTTTCCAGGCAAGAGTACTGGAGTGGGGTGCCATTGCCTTCTCCACAGGATAGATCTAGGCATTATTAAAAGAGGTGATCAAAAAACAAGTTAAAGGCAAGTTCTTTAAAAATTCTTAAGATAAAATAAATATTAATATTCAGAGCTCCATGATGACAGAGAACATCTTAGACAAATGGGGTGGAGCTAATAGGGTGGTTTGTTTAAATAGAAACTTCTCTGACAAAGGAAAGGATGGGCAGTGCCAGGAGATGGGGCAATCCTCTCCTTTGCTTCACTTTGCTCACAAAATGTGGCCAAATCTTTGCCCTGTTGGTTGGCTCTGCCTTTCTGACCTCTGAGTCAGCTTTTTCTCTGGCCCTCCAACCTCCTTCCTGGTTTGTGAGACCTCAGTCCATTCATAGAACCTATGATGTGGCACCACCTGTGTCATCCACACTCTCCCAAGGGTTTGTAAAATTCTGAATGATGGTGGTGGTGGTGGTGTTTAATCACTCAGCTGTATCTGATTCTTTTGCAAGCCCATGGACTGCCAGGCTCCTCTGTTTACGGGAATTCCCAGGCAAGAATACTGGAATGGGTTGCCATTTCCTCCTCCAGGGGATTTTCCCAACCCAGGGATTGAAACAAACATCTCCTGCATTGGCAGGTGGGTTCTTTACCACTGAGCCACCTGGAAAATCACCTGGGAAGAATGATGTATTACTTTTGTCAAAAACAAAAATTCTAAATTGCATGTGTAGTATGATAACGATTTTGTAGAAGTTACACATAGATGTACAGATAGAAAGGAATAGAACAAAATGAAACAGTTTTGTAAGACAGTAGAATAATAACTTTTTTGTTTTGCTTTTAAAATTTAATGATGTAAGGTTCTAGCAATAACATCATAAATTTCAGTTTTAAAAATAAGTAAAAACAACAAAAAGATTAAAACCAAAATGTTTGTGAAAATAAGCAGCTAGAAGGCCTTTAAGGATGACAAATGGCTTCTCAACAGTAAACCAGAGAGTAAGCCAGTAAGCCTGTGTCTGAGCAGCAGGAAAGCAGGCACTCAAAGAAGCAGTGGCACACACTGTATTGTGTGGCATGTCTGGCACAGGCTGAATGGAGCCCTGTACACATGACAGAGGTTTGCATTGCTGTTGGCCAAATATACAGAATAAAGTTCTGTGCAAAGGGAACTGCTAATTATCAAGGGGAAATATTTAAGCTAATAAAAAATACTGATGACTATGAGACTGTGGACATTCCAGAAGGATGGATGTTCCAATTAAGGGAGCTCATTCCTACCCCCAAGACCACAGTAAGTGTAGAGGGGTCAGGGAGGTGTCAAAGGGGAGAAATCACAAACAAGGAGGGATCGGACCTAAGTATAGCCACTGCCTCTTCCTTTTCCTCCTCCTCTAGGATTAGGTGACAAAAATGCCAGGCTAAACTGCCAAGGTCATATGGAAAAAACTTACCTGACAAGTGATTAAAAACCTGGTCTCAAGCCATGGAGACCGAGTTTGCAGGCAGCACCAGCTGTCACCAGGGAGCCAGGCAAAGTTACAGAGAAAACTCAAATCTTACCAGAGCCCTCCTACTAGCCCCCAGGTACCCAGTCCCTCAGGTGACCTTCCTACCACCCTTGTGAAATTATGCTCCCCCTCTGGGCTTCCCTGGTGCCTCAGACGGTGAAGAATCTGCCTAGTGAAGAATCTGCCTGCAGTGCAGGAGACCCATGTTCGAACCCCAGGTCAGGAAAATCCCCTGGAAAAGGAAATGGCAACCCACTCCAGTATTCTTGCCTAGGAACTCCCATGGACAGAGGAGCCTGGGGTCACAAAGAGTTGGACATGACTGAGCGACTAACACTTTCACTTTCTAGGTGCTAGATAATGATCCAAATTTATCACCATCACCGCTGCTCCTAACCCTTAATCAAAACTAAAAATCATTACAGCCATCTCAAATAGATATTGATCCCAAAGGAGCAAATGCCATGGATGTGTGATAACTGATTGTGAAATAATGGGCTGCAGGATTGGCTCTGCTCTATTTTGAGCAAGAAGTCTTTTCGTGCCACCTGTCAACTCTGTGTGATGTACCCGCACCCCGCCTTCAGATCAGGGAACCACAGAGAATAATGCATGAAACTGCACTTTCAACTCTCATGCCACCCACCCTCCTGTGTCTCACCTCTCAGGAAGAAGCCTCATGCCTGCCGTGCAGAGGATGTAAAGGGGGGTCTCCTTATGCTTCCTCACAGGCACATGAGCAGCAGCAAAGCTCAGCAGAGGACGAAGGTAATCGCTGGCATGTTCTGGAGTGTCTGCCATTGCAGAGATTCCTTAAGATAAAATACTTTCATTAAAGAGCAGATCACAGAGACTCAGAAGACTGATATCCCATAAGGGTCTGTCTAGGTCCTAATCATTTATTTATTTCATAACAGTAGGACAACAATGAATCCCTCCTATTATCCAGAATCTCCAGAAGAAAAGGGTAGCTTTCTTTCTCCCTCTTCTCTTCTCTCATTTCTGCAGCAGATAAAAGAGATCAACAATGATATAAATTCCATTTAGTACCTGGCTTGATTTTTTTAACCACTGGTTGGCTGTTTCGGTCTCTCATCTGTTTGATGTCCAATAAGTCATGAGGATTCCCATTATGTCTTGGCCAGAAATAAACAAAAATCCGAGAGCCACTGCTGCCACAGTCCACAACAAGTCCATAATTCAGATCTGGGTCTTCAGTGTCAGTAGCTTCAAGATCTCCTACTCGAGCCAAATACCTAAGCCGGGCAGAAAGAGGAGCTAGTGTTAAGCGAATAGCACCACCACTTAATTCTTCTGTTCATGAGTCTTCACTAAGTGGCTACATGTGCCAAGCACATGGGACTACATCCTAACAAAGGAATGAAATGACACTGACCATATTTACTGCTGTACATGATGCAACAGCTGGTTTACACTGAAATTACATAACTAGAAGTTTGGGAGTACTTCTGAAACTGGCCAGGGTAGCAAATCTTTTACTAAGCATTAAAGGGTTTCTAGGCCTGAATAAATACTGAGCCACTAAATTGGAGGGTGGTTTGCTATGCACACTAGATAACTAAGGCAATCCTAATTTCATTTTTATTTATCTATCCTTTCTTTATATATACGTGAAGAATATGGCAGAATGATACCCGATTGACAGCAGGAAGATGGAACAAGTAAAGATGCTACCATCAAAACCCCAAGGTTTGAGTCTCAGCTCTAGCACTTTCTGTGCTTTGAGACCGTCAGGAAATTACTTAACTTCTCTCAGGTAGTTTCCTCATCTGGGAAATCAGTGTAGTTGGGAGTCTCTACCCTCAGAGAGGCAATGGGTATTAAGCAGCTAGCAGCTGCTGTGCCAACAGATAGGTGCTGTGCCCCCATCCCTGCTCTTACTGTTACATGATGAGCATAGGGAGAACTAGCAGAAGATGCTCTGGGGGAAAGGGCTGAAAAGTTCAGAAAGAAAAGAAGGCTAAAAGCTGGTAAAATCCTTCTTCTGAGTGGTGAGGCTTCAATAAATATTAAAGTTAAAAAATTAAGTAAATATTAAAGTTTCCTCAGAGTGTGAGGGTCTAAAAAGTACAAACATCACTGATGACTTCTTTCAAAGGTTTCATCTGAAGAGGAGACCAGCGAGAATGGCTTTTAGCTTATTACTCAAAAAAGGAGAGCTCTTTCTTGGTGCTAATATACAATGCATGGTAGGCAGACTAAAATTTTGTCTTCTAGATTCTTTGAAATTTGAATAAATATTACTATAGATTGAGCTAATAATTGAATGAATACCTTGAAAGGAATACTGTGAATTTTTCCGAGTAATACCGCCCCCTCCCCCAGAACAATCTTGTTTGTGTTTACTGGTGATTTCACATTGCTATACAAAGTTCCTTATTTTGGACAGAAAGCAAACTTGATGAAAAGAAGACCATGTAGAAACAGTTCTAAAATCAAAAGAGTAGGGCTGAGTACCTTTCCTATTCTAAAACACAAAATGCATTTTTTAAAAAAGAGAGGAACATACATTTGAGCTTGTGTGCTAAGTTGCTTCAGCTGTGTCTGACTCCATAGGGTTACAAAGAGTCGGACATGACGGAAGCAACTTAGCACGAACGCACATAATCCTGTAAATTACTGCATCGGATAGGGTCAGGGAGATGAGATAGGATAGGATAGGATATGAGAGTGAGTTGTGGGAAGTGAAGCAGATGGTAAAAATCTGTCTCACACTAGAAAGTTTACAGTCCTAAAGATTCCGTTCCACCACAAACTTCCCCATTCTAATTAAATTACTGGGCTGCAATGGGCTCACAATCCACCCAACAACTCTTAAGAAGTCACTTCTATCACAGGAAGGTTGGGCAGACATCTGGGTGCCACAGACAGAAAAGAAACAGGCAAGATAATCCATGCCCCAAATGTCTTTTCATTTCTCATCAGCAATTCTACTTCACAGATCTTTATCTGCTTTCCTTCTCTGAAAACCACTCTTTCTACTTCTCTTTGACAAGATTCTGTATCCTGTCCCCTCCTACTTAATGAATAACTTTCCCCAGTACATTGGTTCTCAAAATTTGTGGGCTCAGAACCCCTTTTTACAGTCTTAAAATTAGTGAACTCCAAAGAGCTTTTGCATACATGGGTTACATCCATCTACATTTACCATATTAGAAAATAAAACAGAACATTTAAAATATTTATTAATTTAGAGACAATAGTAAATTCAATACATATTAACAAATTTTATGAAAAATAACTATTTTCTAAAACAGAAAAATTAGAAGTGTGGTGGTGTTTTAGAGTTTTGCAAATCTCTTCAGTGTCTGAATTAATAGAAGACAGCTAGATTCTCATATTTACTTCTGTATTCAGCCTGTTATAATAAGTTGTTTCGACTGAAGCATGTGAAGAACGACAGAGGATGAGATGGTTGGATGGCATCACCAACTTGATGGACATGAGTTTGAGCAAGCTCCAGGAGTTGGTGATGAACAGAGAAGGCTGGCATGCTGCGGTCCATGGGGTTGCAAAGAGTCGGACATGACTGAGCAACTGAACTGAGCTGACTGATATGAAGAAAATCAAGCTTCACATAATGTTGCTGGAAAAGGGAATAGTACTTCAATAGCCTTTTTAGATTACTGTGGATATTCTCCTTCGACACTACACCGAAAGTTGACAAGTGGAGTTTCTTACAGGTTGGTGGCAATGTGGAATCTAAACTCTAAGAACTTTTCATACTGTTACATTAAAATGCACTGGTCTATCTTTCACTTTAAATTGCCTTTACTCACACATGATGTTGTCACATCATATACTGAAAACTACTGGTTCATTGAGCTATGCATATCTTCTTAACATCGACATATTTCATTCTACCAAAACCCACATACTTTCATTAATATCACTACCAATTTTATCAAAAAAGTCTTTGAAGTATTGGGAAGCAAAACTTCTGAACTACTGGGAAGCACACCCACAGTGGCAGAAACAAATATCCCAAACTTATACTTTTCACTTAAAAATTCAAATTTTATCATTGGCAATAAATACTGATAGTAATTTTCTGTGAGGTGATAGGTTTTTACTTCATTCATTTTGAAGAAAACGTCTTAACGAAATACCCACGTCTGAAATTCATAGTTGTTCTGACAGTTATTCAAGTGAAAAACAGTGTGATAAAAGCAGGGCTGTGTTCAGCTCACAACTCCAACACCGCCTAAGTGCCTTTCCTTGAGACAACCTGTGTACATAGCAACATGCTTAATGCATATTTCCCATTTTGTCATACAGAACATTAAAATGATATTCTTAAGTGGAACTTGACGTTTCTTCCCATTGCAACTGTGTGAAGACACCATATTACTGGTTTAATTTGGTGCTCCAGCTTGATTTGTGCTAAAGCACTAGCAGTTCTACCCAACACTGCTTTTGTATCATCAGTGTAAATGTCAGCTCAGTGAAAAAAATAAATACTATCACCACAGCCAAAAGGTAGAAGCAACTTAGATGTCCATGATAGATAAATAAACATGTGCTATATACATACAATGGAATATGATTCAGCCTTAAAAAAGAAGGATATCCTGTCACATGCTACAACATGGGTGAACCTTGAGGACATCATGCTAAGGGAAATATGTCAGTCACAAAAGACAAACATTATATAATTCCACTTATAAGAAATATGAAAAATAAGCAAATTCACAGAATCAGAAAACAGAATAGTGGTTACCAGGGGCTGGGGGTAGGGAAAAAATTAGGGTTGTTGCTTATGAGTATAGAGTTTCAGATTTGCAAGATGAAAAAGTTCTGGAGATTGGCTGCATAACAATGTGAAGATACTTAACACTTAAAAACAATTAAGATGATAAATTGTGTTATGAATTTTTTAAACACAAAATATGTTAGTATTTTTATTGAAATAGTTTTGGCCTTACAGACCCCCTAAAAGGGTCTCAGAGACTTCCAAGGGTTACTTTGAGAGCCGCTACTTGAACACAATCTTCTTTCTAACAAACATCCGTCTGTCTGTCTTCCTGTTCCTTCCCCTTTCCCTTCTTTGACATGGTTTTCCAGCTCTTAAGAAGCCTCCACTCAACAATGCCGATGCTTGTAATATTCACAATGACTTGGAGTGTCGTTATTCTCTTTAAGCAGTTTGCTTATATTTCAGGCTGAGCCCTAAAATTTCTTTCGTGTTTGCTCCACCTCTCCATTTACATTCTCAGTTTCTCAACAGTGAGTACATTAACTGCATGCCCCAATACAGTCAGAATGTTCCTCACATTTCTCCAATATGTATCAATCAATACCGACTGGCTTGGGCCTAGAGCTCACAATATGAAGCTGCTGGTCTGTTAACAATTCACCTAAGTCTTTGTATAGCTATACTCAAAATCAGTTGGTCTCTTTCTTAGAAAATTTCAATGGCTTTCCAAAGCATCCTGTCATACTCTTTGGTTCCTGTCACAATAAGAAACCTTAAAACTCTAATCTGGGTAAAACTCAACTTTGCTTTCTTTTCTCTTAAAGTCGCCTTGTGTGCACTGGCAGAAAAAAGTCAGCTGACACTACAATACAAGAAAGAAAGATAGGACCAGAGGGCATTTATGCTATACTTTCCACCGGAATCTCTCATCAGTAGCTGCAGGCTGCAGAAGTATCTATGTTTCTCATCTTCCGTACAGATGAGTAACTGAAGAAAAATTCTTCCCTTTGGCTTGAAGTAATAGTATCATCTTTTCCTGGAATTCTGACCTCTTATGACCTATTCAGGCTTCTTAGAAGCCCTTCCTCGTCTAGGCTCCTAACTAAGATGCATCACTGGTCCTTTCTTGGATATTTTCATTTCTGATTTGCAATCCTAGACTTAGCCATCATGATTAATTACTCGCATTGCTGGATCCTCCTGCTTTGCTGACACTGCACTAAGTCAATCCCTAAAGAGGACTTAAAGCCCAAGAGAAAAACTCCAAAAGCTTTGGAATCCCTCACACCCACTGTCCCAGAAGACATCCAATTTACCATCACATGCACTTACCCCTGCCTCAAACCCACCAATCCTTTCTATATGAGAAGCATGATTTCCCTCCAGTCACTGCTGAGTCAGTGAAAAGAAAGATACCCACACATACATCACCCAAGGCAGAACTGGAAGACAACTGGCTTTTCGCTGCCATTATCCTCAAAACATTAACAGCATTAGAGCAATAACTGACCAAGCCATTAGCTTACAAAATCAACACAAATTATACCACTTCTAGAGTTCAAAAAGATCTCAGTAACATGCCAAAAGTCCACTAAAGTGGCCTCCATTAGCATGGAGCTACCACCTCTTTGATGAATTGTCATCATCCCAACTCTGTTCAAGGCTCAAAACCAAATATAATGACATTATAGCCAAAGCAGCTGTGCATGACTGATGATGGTACTACATGCCCAGAAAAGCATCTTGTAAAGTTACTACTTATTTCCTAACAAGATTAATCAGAGCAGTCAGAAACATTTATAATTTAAAGCTCTGCTTATAAACACTATGAACACCATTAAGGACAAGCAAATGAATAAATGCAAAAAAATGTCTTCCATTTCACTAGCAAAATCTCTGAATTGCTCCACTATACATTAGAACCCTTAACTTCATCTGTATATTTGTTTATCATTTTTATTCTAACCATAAGTAATGGCTCCTTTTCACTTGCTTTAAGCAGAATTAAAACTCCTAAGGAAGGCCACTATTGAGCCAATCACTGACACAGAAGCTCTCACTCAGTTATTCCCAGGTAGCAAAGGAACATGAAGGCACCTTCAATAGCTACCAAAGACATTCTTCAGAACAATAAGCCAGACAAAAATTTCCCCACTAATAAAGACAGCAGTGGGGGTACCAAAAAGGTTTTGTTGTTGGTGATGCTTAGTTGTTAAGTCATGTCCAACTCTTTTATGACTCTATAGACTGTAGCCTGCCAGGCTCCTCTGTTCATGGGGTTCTCCTGGCAAGAATACTGGAGAGGATTGCCATTTCCTTTTACCAGGAATCTTCCCAACCCAGGGACTGAACCTGGGTCTCCTGCTCAGCAGGCAGATTCTTTACCTCTGAGCCACCTGGGAAGCCCTAACAAAAAGTGAACATCATTAAACATTAAGGTGAAAAAGAAATGTACTGAATACAACTGTTCACTGTTTGTCTTGCACAATATACATGTACACATGCTAAAAAGAATCCCTTAAACTAAAAACTATTAATATATTTTAACAATTTACCAGCATCCAGGGCTAGCACATTCCAGAACTTTCTGACCTGGAGGAAATATTTCCATCTGAACTGTCTGATAGGATAGCTACTAGTCACACATGGTCAATGAAACCTGAAATGTGACAAGCGCAAAGAAGGAACTGTGCAGACAGTATTTGTTAAGTGAATAAATGAATGAATAAATGGGTGAACAATACAAAGTAAGTCTGATGAAGTTGTTGGAGCACATATTATATGGCACATACTAGATAAACAGTTGACTAAAACACATCTAACAAAAAATATTCTTAAAGATGGCTTTGCTGTGCATGTTGGGGGAAGACAAAGGGTATATGAGAAATCTCTGCAATTCTGCTCAATTTAGCTATGAACCTAAAACTGGTCTAAAAAATAAAGTTTATTTTAGAAGCATAAATCAAAAAATAGTTCTGGATTCAAACCTTATTGACACTCACCAATCTCTAAATTTACCTTTTTCTAAACTCTAGTTCTCAGGTAAACCTCCTGCTTTCTCCTTCAGCAACAGTGTGAATACATGTTTATATAACAATAATTCTTTGGTTTTGATATTGAGGGAAAACCCCCATTCATGCTTCTAAAATTTGGGGCCATATCACCACCAAAGTGATATGGTAGGTTCCACCAATGACTGAAAAAATTCAAATTAAAATACAGTTTTCAATACAATTTGAAAAAATTCAAATTAAAATATTTCCCACAATTTAAATTGGAAAAAAAATGACTATTAAATGTATGTGATATAAAAATCACAACTACAAGTCCTTGTCCTAATTGTTTATAAGGTATTGAACTTAAGTGATGGGTATTTCCCTCAATTCCTAGTTATTTGCTTAATCATTTTATCATCAGCTAATGCTCACTGGTGCCTAACAGTAACAGCCACCACAAAAAACAAATTCTGGACGAAAAATTTTAAATGGAGTTAGTGCTGCCCCTTACCTTCATTTACCTTCACTGTATATTTGCAGGGCAGAAAGCAGAACAGAAAAAATCAAGATTATTTCAAATAATACTAACAAGCCTAACATCCGCAGTGCACACCAGGCAGTCCCAGATGCTTTTCTTTTTTAATCCAAATGACAAGGCAGGCATTTTTTACCTCTACTTTATACTTAAAGAAATGAGATACCAGAGTACAACATCTGTCTAAGATCACTCAACTAGAAAATGATGGGCTGATTAACTCTAAAATCAACCCTCTGTCCCTATACCACAATGCCATGTTCCCAGATAAATATAACTGAACTGTAGAACAGTGCTTCCCAACTTAGGCTGCATATTAGAATCTCCTTGAGAAAAGGTCCAGTTGTTTGTATTTTTTAAAGGTCCCCAAATGATTCAGGAGCTTCCCTGTTGGCTCAGATAGTAAAGAATCCACCAGCAATGCAGGAGACTGGGTTCAATCCCTAGGTCGGGAAGATCCCCTGGAGAAGGAAATGGCTACCCACTCCAGTATTCTTGCCTGGAGAATTCCATGGACAGAGGAGCCTGGCGGGCTACAGTGCATGGGGTCAAAAAGAGTGGGACATGGCTGAGTGACTAATACACTTTTCTCATAGAATTGAATACCACTATAGACATGGTCTGTAGAAAATCTGAATTATTGAGTCTACTTTTAATAAATTTCCTCTCTCCCACCTACTGTCAAGATGTCAGCATATTATTAACCACTATCATCAGTGTGTCTACATCTAATGACCACCATACCCTTCCCACTACCACCATTCTAACTGGCTATTACCTGCTATGTCTGAGACAAGAGAGAACCACGCTAATTAAAACAGTATGTACATGTACACAGTGAGTGAGTGAGTGAAGTTGCTCAGTTGTGTCCGACTCTTTGCGACCCCATGGACTGTAGCCTAACCAGTTCCTCCGTCCATGGGATTTTCCAGGCAAGAATACTGGAGTGGGTTGCCATTTCCTTCTCCAGGAGATCTTCCTGACCCAGGGATTGAACCCAGGTCTCCTGCATTGTAGGAGAGCAGGAGGGCCACCGTCTGAGCCACCAGGGAAGATCACTATATGTACACAGTAGTATATTTTAAATGGATAGCCAAAAAGGACCCACTGTATAGGACAGAAAACTCTGCTCCATAATATGTAACAACCTAAATGGAAAAATAATTTGAAAAGAATGGATACATGTATATGTATAACTGAATCACTTTACTGTACACCTGAAACTAACACAACATTGTTAATCAACTACACTCTAAAAATAAAAAGTTAAAAAAACAAAAATATAGTTTGTAAAACAAAAGCAAAGAGGCTCTATTTGAGTCTAACATCACTACAGTACACAAGCTCCTAATACATGAACTTAGTGACATCAGATATGGTTACTCATAAGCCTCTTCTGGTTAATTTCTGCTTTTTAATTTTATTCCTGATTCTTGACTATGTACAGTCCCTGATTCTTTGTTCCTGATTCTACACAGTTAAACTATTATCTCATTGGGAAACAATTATTCCTTCACATATGCCTTCCTACCTAGATTACAAATTCCTTGAGTTCAGGGGCCACGTTTTATTCACCTTTGTACTCTAGCGTCTAGCTCAGTGTCTCACATGCTGCAAGCTCTCAACAGATGTTTGTTTCCTAAATGCCTCATATAGGCAGCCATGAGTGAAGTTTAAGGACACGTGGTAATTTGTGGCCATATGCAAACAACCCTTCAGTAAAGAACAAGGAGCTCTAAGGCTATACGGCTGCTGGCTGCTTAGCCAGAGCATTACAGGGTGTAAAGATTTTGTCAGGGGTGTGAGGATTTTGTTGTCACTATACAGGCACAGTCTGAGTGTTCCTTAGCTCTGGGGCTGACTTGTTTCAGTTAATTCAGCGTAAGTATTTATTGAATCTAGCCACCTGAGTTTAGTAGTGGATGACACTATCAGATCACTCTACCTCCAATGAGTCCCTCAGATGCATTTTCTTCTCTCCATCATCATTGCTGCCACCCACGTCTAGGCCATCATCGTCTCTCTACTGGAGTATTCCAATTTATTCTCCATAATGCCACCAAAGTGACCTTTTCTTAAAAAGCAGTTCTGATCACATCACTCTTCAAAGTTTTTCAAAGCCTGCCCTCTTCCCTTAAGATAATGTCTAAACCCCCTAAAATGGCTTAACAGGCCCAGTCTGATCTGCCCCTCTAGCTGTACAGATCACCACTCACTGCCTAGTAGTCCTTACTCTAGCCATATTATCCTACAAATAAATCCATAATTAGACCATGCTATATTCCAATGAGAAACTCTGCTCAAGTATGTCGAAAAAATCTCAATAAGCATTTAAAACACTCAAATTATGGATTGAGTTTTCTAAAGCGAACAGGTTTCTCAAGACCAATTGTTAATAACTCTGTCACTGATCTAAAGAAGTGTTTCCTCTTTGGCAAGGAAGAAAGAAAAATACAAAACAATACTGTTACTGGAGGAGGAAAGTTGAAAACAAACTTCTTGAAAAAAAGCACCAAGGTCTCCATGCCGTGGTTCCTATCCCTCAGCACATAGTGGCCAGTCAATAAATGTTTGTTGAATGTTTTAATGAATGAATGACCAAAGTGAATAGGAAATGAGAAATTGTGGGGACAGAACAACCCAGAAATATTAAAGGGAGGATGTATGTGTCCCAATTCTGACCAAAAAAAGACTCAAGGAAAGAGCTGCTGGAGGTTTCCAGGAAGGGTCTTCATTCTTTTAAGAGGGCATGGAAGACCTGTTTCTCTCCTACAGGACACGAGTGAGAATGGAGGTAGCCCTGGCTGCTATGATACAACCACTTAGTATGCGGACAAAATGGGCAACTGAGACAGAGACTCCCATCCTGAGAGCCAATGTTGAACTTGTGGTCCTTCTACCCCTGAACTTCTCATTCTGGGAGCCAATAAACATTCTTATTATTTAAGTCAGTCTGACTATTACTTGCAGCCCAAAGCCTCCTAACTGATACTTTCTGGGAAGCAGTAAGGAGAAAATCATGTTGCAGATGATGAACACAACATATTACCATTTCATTCTGTAACCTAACCAGAAGCTAATCTATATTTTTAAGCTATTTTTTAGCTAAGCTAAAAAATAGCAAAATTGGGATTTTCCTGATAGTCCAGTGGCTTAGATTCTGCACCCCAATACAGGGGAGCAGGGTTCGATCCCTGGTCAGGGAACTGAATCCCACATGCTGCAACTAAGACCCAGTGTAGCTGAATAGAATAAAATAAATAAAAAAAATAAAAAATAGCAAAATAACTGTTTTAAAGGAATACAGATCTTCTATGCACTGGTAGGCTATATCAAATAAAAGCTATATTAAATAATTCCGAATGTATTTTCTGTGAAAAAAGGTATTCAGCTCTCA
>NW_011495018.1:30463058-30466975 GCF_000754665.1 Bison bison bison
TAATGAATTGGAAGGCACAGCAGTATAAAATATCCAGAAAAACAGAGAGAGAAAAAAAGACTAGGGAAAAAAAAAGTGAGCAGAACATAAGTGGGCTGTGAGAAAATTTCATATGACTCAACATATGTCACTGGAGACACCAAAGGAAAAGTGGGAGAGTATAGAAAAATATTTGAAGAAATAATATTAACATTTTCCCAAATTTGACTAAAAATTATAAATCCATAATCCCAAGAATAAACAAATCACAAACATAAGAATCATGAAGAAAACTACACCAAAGCCCATTACAATCAAATTGTTTAAAACCAGTGATAAAGAGAAAACCTTAAAAGCAGCCAGAGGAAGACACATTATGTACAGAGAGAACAAAGAGAAAAATGACAACAGAGCTCTCCGAAGACAAGCCAGAAGACAGTGACGTACCATCTGTAAAGTAAAGAAAGAAAAAAAAAGATCAACCTAGAGTTCTGTACTCAGTGGACATTTCTTTTAAATGGAAAGCAAAATAAAGACTTTTCCAGTCATATAAAAGTTGAAAGAATTCACCAACCACAGATTCATACTACTATAAATGTTAAAGGAAGACTATCAGGCAAAAAGAAAATGATACCAAATGGAAATACGAAATCTATACAAAGGCATGAAGAGACCCAGAAATGGTAAATATACAAGCCCTTTTTTCTTATTTTTAAAAACCTCTTTAAAAAATAATTGAATGCTTAAGGCAAAAATAATAATGTATGGTAGAGCTTATAACATATGTAGAAGTAAGAAGTATGACAACAATAGCACCAAGGTCAAGGAGAAAGAGAAGAATGAAAGTACACTGTTGTTAAGTTTTTACACTGTGTGAAGAGGTATATTACTTGAAGTAGTAAGTTAAAAATGTATACTCTAAGCCTTAAACCATAAAGCAACTACTGAAAAAATAAAAAACAGAATTATATCTAACAAAACAACAAAGGAGATAAAATGGAATCATAAAAAAATGTATTCAAAAAAAGGGGGGCTAAAGAGGAAAGACAAACAAAGAACAGATGTGCCAAGCAGAAAACAAATAGCAAGATAGATCAAACCCTGAAGATAATTGATTAATGGAAAAACCTGAACAGCCCACATAAAAGGCACACATTGTCAGACTGGGTAAAAAGACTCAACTGAACTCTGTCTACCAGAAGCACACTTGAAACACAAAGAAACTAAAAGGCTAAAACTAAAAGAATGAAAAAACATCTATCATGCTAACACTAATCACAAGAAAGCTGAAACTGCCATAGAAATACCAGGCTAGTAGATTTCAGAGCAAAGAATATAATCAAAGATAAAAAGTCATTTAATAACCATAAAAGGGTCAATTCATCAAGAGTAGGTAACAATTGTAAACATTTATGCACCCAGTTAAGTCAGCCCACCAAAACACGGAAAGAGAAACATGCCTTTCATGGTTAAAAGGTAGCATTAGCATTTCTCAATCAGAACTGAACACTGCCAAAATAGGGATTAAGATCTTTTTAATGTAGTAAGTGGCATGCAGTTTTAACTAAAAGTGCAGTATTTCCCAGTATTCCCCAAAAGAGTCAAAGGTGGTTGTTGTTCAGTCGCCAAATTGTGTCCAACTCTTTGTGACCCCATGGACTGCAGCACCCCAGGTTTCTCTGTCTTTCACTGTCTCCTGGAGTTCACTCAAATTCGCGTTCATTGAGTCAGTAATGCTATCTAACCATCTCATCCTAAGGTAGCAGTATGTTAAACAGGTTATCAAAATATTTATGACTTCACTGCCAAAGCTGGTCAAAGCAATGTAAAGCTGACTCACCTTTCATATTGCCTATCTCGTGGTGATGAAGCACCCCAATGTCGAAAGTCCATGATTAACATAAGTAAAAGGAGACAGGATATGAAGAAGAGTCCTAGGAATGCCACCCGCTGCCGGGAAAATGGGCTCACTGTGGGCACAGTGAAGTACCAGGAGGCTGGGCAGAGGAAGGAAAAACTGATCCTGAAATAAGACAAACATTAGTAAGAAAAGTCTCTACAATTGAGTGCTAAAAATGGTTTTAAAGCTAGGTTAAAGCCCTTCCTAATAAAGACAAAAAAATGTATGCCACCAGAAGTCTAAATGTTCATTTAGTCTCAAAGTTTAGAAAAGGACCTATATGGTTCATGGAGCTTTTACTATATAAACTAAAAAAGCCTTCTCTGCTCTCTTTCCAGAGCCTGCACTTTGGGGTGAAATTCAAAGAACTAACTTCATGTTAATGAAAAGATCACCAGTCTCCCTGTGCAAACTCATATAACATTGAAGAGCACTTGCAACAGTCCCACCAAGAATACTGTCAAAAAAAAACAGAAGAGACAAAATTTATTAACTGATTTTTAAAACTATTTTAATGGGTAACATATACACACAGTAAAGAAAAAAAAAAAATCAGTTTAAAGGATATATAGTGGAGAGTGAGTCTTATGCCTTAACCCCTCATTTCCCTCTCAGAGGCAACCACTATTACCCACCCAGGGATATTCTGTGTGTGTGGGTGTGTGTGTGTGTGTCTCGCTCAGTGTTTGTGTGTATGTGTGTCTCTCGCTCAGTCGTGTCTGACTCTCTGCAATCTCACTGTTCCCCAGGGACATTCTATGTATATGTGTGTCACTCACTCAGTCGTGTCTGACTCTTTGCAATATCATGGACTTTATGCATACACAAGAATAAATACATACCATCAAGGTAATATATCTGTGTATGTGTGTTTGTGTGTATCTCCACTCCTTTGGTTTTACACCAGTAGGTATACTGTCCTGCATCTTTCTGCATTTATTCTATTTGACAACTGTCTCATTTGCTACAAGTTGACCCACATATCCACATAAATCTTTTCTGAAACCTTCAGAGTATTATAATGTATGAATAAGTGTATTCAACTGTGAAGTTCACTTTTCATACTAATTCAAAAGCACCTCAGTCTGTTTTCAAAGTTCATTACAAAACAAAAAAAATTTTTTGTTTGTGTTTTTGTTTCACCTCCTCAAGGGGCACCTAGCCTCACTCAAGTGGAAATCTGAAAGAACATTACAACCTAGTAACAATTATTAGAACAGAGCAAGCACTCACTCAATCACGCCGGGACACTGCTGAAAAGTACTGCTGTATCCGCCTTCAAAAGAATGCAACTCTGATCTTCTTTGCATCCATCTGACCAGGCTGCAAAGTCCACATGCAGCCCTAAAGCAAACCTCACTTGTAACAACCTCCCAAGGCCTCTCAACCTGCCTGCCAGCCCCCAGCTGAGCTTCTAGCAGAGGATAAAGTGTGCAATCTTACCTAGCCATGGGTTCCCGTCAGTGGTCTCAATGCCTGTCACCTCCTTTTCCTTTTGCCTTGGAAAGGTAGTCTCCTCGTCCTCGGCATCTCCTAAGTCTACAGCCTGGAATGAGTTGGTTGGGTTTCAGGTTCATCTCCAGCAGTGCCCACGAGACTATACCCCCATTCCCCCTCACGAGAAGCCATGGCGCCCACCCACTCCCCGGGCTCCCACTCCAGATGCGTTTGTTCTCGTTCCTGGGGCTCAATGGACCCTACCCCGGTTCCCTGGGAGCCGGGTGTTCTAGAGGGCCGGCAACGTCCTCGAGGAACCCGCCGTCCCCAGGTGGCCGGGATGGGAGTTCCTCTTTCCCTCGCCTCCCCTTCCGGCCCCACAGCCTTCCCATGCTCACACTCACCGGTCGAACGGCCAGCCGGCTCCCTCAGCACCGTTCTTCTAGGTCCAGTAGCGCTCCCAGCAGCTTCTAAACAAGCCGGAAGGAGGCCCGGGCAGCCGGCGGCGCCACGTCCCCAAGGAAACCGCAGAGAGCCAATGACTGACAGGGGACCCGAGGAGAGGGATCCGCCCTCCTCCAGCCTGAGCGACGGGCAAACC
>NW_011495018.1:30467075-30486496 GCF_000754665.1 Bison bison bison
GACGGGCAAACCAGCTCTGTCGGCCGCACGTCGGTCCGCCAGGGTGGCCAATCCCATAGAGCGCTCGGCCTTACTGCCCGCCCCGGGATTTCCGGCGCGTCCAATCCGGAAGGGTGTCGTATGTGGCTCCGCCTGGATGGGCCGGCGGGGGCTCACAGGGGGAGAGGTAGCAAACTGCGCCCAGGTACCCAGCGGATGCTGCCCTCTCGGTGGCGCGAGTTCTCTACTGGCCTCTTTCTCTGTGGCTGTTTTCGGGACAGAGCCGCTGGCCTTTTGGGGGAGTGGGGGTGGGTGAGAGATTAGGAGCTGGGGGTTCGCGACAAAGGTGCATTCCTTGCCTACAGCCAATCGGAGGTTTTGTGTCCACAAACCCTGCCCTCCAGAACGGCAGTTCTCCCTACAGTCTCTCAAACATGCCCCGGATTCCCTGTCTTGTCCCGTGAGAAAAAAAACATAAACTGGGGACAATGACGACTACACCGAAGCACTTATATCCATTCATCCAACATTCAGTGAATGTCTACTGTGAGCCAGACATTACGAGCGGCGACACAAGGATGTTTCTTGAATGTTGCTTTTCTGCTTGGTTTATCAGGAGTTCCTCTCATTTCCAGGAGGGAACCGCTAGGACAGGATGAAGTCCAAGTCCTTACATGGCCGTCCACGACTTGCCCATGCAGCCTCTTCCACTGCTCAGCTCCCTTTTTATGCTCCAGTCGCACACCTCTGGTTTCCGCCTCCTCTACCTCTCGCCTCCACCTGCCTTGGTCCTCTTTGCCAGATGAACTCAGCCTCGTCCCTTACCTTCGATTTCAGGGT
Source organism: Bison bison bison (assembly GCF_000754665.1). Classification (NCBI taxonomy): domain Eukaryota; kingdom Metazoa; phylum Chordata; class Mammalia; order Artiodactyla; family Bovidae; genus Bison; species Bison bison. Next base: position 30,467,895 of record NW_011495018.1, read on the forward strand.
CACTTTCCCTAAAAGCCTTACTTGATCTGCTGCTGCTGCTGCTAAGTCACTTCAGTCGTGTCCGACTCTCTGTGACCCCATAGACGGCAACCACCAGGCTCCCCCGTCCCTGGGATTCTCCAGGCAAGAACACTGGAGTGGGTTGCCATTTCCCTCTCCAATGCATGAAAGTAAGAAGTGAAAGTGAAGTCGCTCAGTCGTGTACTTGATCTACACCTCCTTTATAGATGCCTACTGTTTCACTTACCACGTTGAGTTAGTTATATTTATGTATGTATCTATCCCAATAGACAGGATATCCTTGAGGGCAAGGACTATCTGCTTCCACAGCAATGCTGGACACTCCCTGGCACACAAAATAGATTCATATATGACAATAAGTGAATGAATGACTGTGGGAATAAATGAAGACCACCCAAATGAGAACAAAGAGGCTATTCTATACCTAATGAAACAAGGCAGTCATTCACTATCACTTGGCATCTGGCAGAGAACCAAAGACTGTCAGGGGAGTGGGAAAGTTTAAGGTAGAAAAACAAAATGGGAAGATTTCATGTATGCACTGATTTGAGAGTACTGGCATGGGGAAGCTGGAGGCAGGCTACTAGAAGTATGGCATCTTATGTGATTGTTTTGGTAGAGCATACTTGACTTTCTCCAGTTGGTCCTGAGTTGGAAAAGCAGGGCAAAAATTGGGGAAGCTGACAGTCACTGACCAGTCATAAGAATTCTTGGCTGATTGCTGCAGATTGATTGCTGAGCTGATTGCTGATTGTGGGTCAGAGTTTTAATTGTCATATGTGGTCTGACCATTATCGAGTTTGTATATTCAGTCTCTCGTGACTGTTTCTTTTTTCCTCCATTACCCTCCCAACCTGGTTGAGTTTCCTAGCTTGCTTCAATTCTCACCTTTCTTCTTTGTCCCTCAGTCCTTACTCTGCTTCAAGTGTTATATTTTATCCAGGCCCCCAGAAACTACATTGAGTAGAATAGTTGTGTAAAGTTAGGATTAATCACAAAAATATACAAATGTCAAGTGGTTTTTTTTTGTTCTAGAGCCCAGTTTGGTGCCTGGAAAAAGATAGATGTGGGAAAAATTCAACAAATGTTTTGGCTTGCTTTTTTTTTTTTAATTCTTGAAGTTGCCTACTAACTATGCAGTTATAAATCTAATCTATGTATATTTTAAATTCCAGCGTTCCACTAAATGAGTGTTTTTGAGCAGAAATATAATGCCTATTTATGTTTTAAATTGTACTTAATGTATATGGTTGATGAACTATTAGAACTTGATGGTGCATTCAAACATCTTCTAAATTTACATTTCATAACTATTGTTACAAAACAGAAAAGAGGACTTCCCTGGTGGTCCAGTGGTTAAGAATCTGCCTACCAGTGCAGGGGACAGGGCTTTGATCCCTGGTCTGGGAAGTTTCCATACGCCGCAAGACAACGGAGCCTGCGTGCCACAGTTACTGAGCCCTCGGGCTCTAGAGCCCGTGCTCTGCAACAACAGAAGCCATCTCAGTGAGAAGCCTGCTTACCATAACTAGAGATTAACCCCTGCTCACCACAACTAGAAAAAGGCTATGCACAGCAACGAAGACCCAGTGCACCCCAAAATAAATAAATACAATGTAAAAAACAGAAAAGAAACCTACCTTTTAATCCCAATACTGCCTTCAAGCATTTGTAAAGCATGATTCTTTACAAAAGCCTGCAGTGCTTATTTGATTAACAGCTTACAGGGCTGAGTTCTGAGGTTTCCAGTCAGGAGGCCAAAAAAATGGGTTGAGATCATTTCTCCATCTCATTTGCTGTAATTCAACATGTTGAAACAAATTACAGAAATATGCATTTCAAAACAGGTTTTTAACTGCTTTTTAAAGGCTTGTCTACAGTTAAATTTGCAATTTTCTCAAGATGTTCTTGACTCTACCCAGCCCTGAGCAAAATCAGTCAAACCAGCCCCACACTATGTGTTAGTTGTATGCTTAGCTTAATTTCTCATCAATTGTCCTTCATTCCACACTTCATCCTGCCCTAACCTCCAATGGAGTTTAAGGTGGTCTTCGCTCTCCCCTCCAAGTTTACTCATCTCTCCTGATGTGTCTTGTAGGTACTTTATTGTCCAAGACCAAATTCACTGTTGCTCCACTCGTTACCTTATCCGCCCAAACTTCCTCCATGCGTATTCCCAACTTTGATGAAATACCCTGTGATTCACCCAAGCAGAAATCTGCAAGTCATTCTTGAATCTATTCCTTCTACTTCCTTTTCCCATTCCATCCGGTTAGTCACTGCTGCTGCTGCTGCTGCTGCTAAGTCGCTTCAGTCATGTCCGACTCTGTGCGGCCCCATAGACGGCAGCCCACCAGGCTTCCCCCGTCCCTGGGATTCTCCAGGCAAGAACACTGGAGTGGGTTGCCATTTCCTTCTCTGGGTTAGTCACTGGGTGTTCCTAATTCAAAGACCTAAAACTCTCTCTAATATCATCTGCTGAAATCTTCTAACTGGTCACCCTACCTCCAAAGACCCATTCCCCTCTTGTGTACCCTTCTATTCTGACATAATGAAATATAATCATGCTATTTCCTGTCTTAAAATCCTTCTGTGGTTTCCCGTCCAAATTCCTTGGCATAGTATGGCAGATTCTGCTGACTCCCTACCCAAAACACCAACGACCTCTCTTCCACCTTGTTAACAGAATCCCAATTTTATTGTAGAAACCACACTGCTATGCTTGGCTATGTGTTTCAAGAGTGCTAGCTCCCACCTCAGCCCTAGAGAGTAAACTGTGACTGGTCTGTATCAATCATAGTGGCCTATTCCTTTACCAAGTATTGAGCCTGGGCATATGGTGCAGTTCTAGCTAAAGGGAAGTCAGCTGTTGGGAGGAATGGGAGGAGGATGAAAGACATTTTGGGGAAAGATTTCCTCCATCTTAAAAGAAATTAAAAGTTTACATAATGAGAGAGAGAGAAGAAAAGGACCCTTTTCTACCTCCAGAAGTAATCTTAAGGATACCTGGAGCCGCTGTAGTCATCATAAAATGACTACAACCATCGGGGTAGGGGGCAATCCTGGGAATAACAGAATAGAAATATAGGAAAAATCATGGGAGAAGCCCTATTTATGGACTTATTATTTAAGGTACTAAATTCATTATTGTTCTTATTTTAAATCAGTTGAATCAGGGGATTCTGTCAGCTGTGGTCTCCTGACTGATGTGTGCTTAAGTCGTGTCCGATTCTTTGTGACCCCATGAACTGTAGGCTGCCAGGCTCCTCTTGTCTTGGCTTAAAATGCCTTATATGATCTAACCGCCAATATCATCCAAGCTACTCAACAGGTATTCTCACATATAACCCTGACATATTTACAGTTCTCAGAATTATGCCTTTTCTTACCTCTGAGCCTTTGCACTTGTTATTACTTCTGTGTAAATGACTTTCTTTCACTTCTCTACCAAATGAACTCCTCAAAGCTCAGCTCAAGTGTCACCTTCTCTCTGTGAGCTCCCCCAGTCAGCTCATGCACTTCTTGTCTGCTCATGTAGCACTATGCTCATGCATACTTCTATTAGGGCAAGAATAATTGTTTTAAAAGCTGGCAGCTGTTTGAGTGGGCCTGGTATCAGCTGGCCTGGTAGGAAGACAGAATATTTAGGTTTTGGATGATAATGGGTATGTTTGGTCAGGGAAAGTGGGATCCCCTGGGCTACTCTAGATGGGAGAGGTTTAGACCAAGAAGACTTCAATTATTCTCCAAATAAAACACAGAAATTTTGAGCATTCCCTCTAGAGACTGGGTTTGGGGAGCTCTGGTAAAGAAAAAAAAATGAAATAAAAGAAAGATGAGGGACCTGTGCAAGGTGGTGGCAGACAAGACAGGAGAGAGCAGCCCAAGAGAGTCCCTATATTGTCTGTCTATGCTGCTGCTGCTGCTGCTGCTAAGTCACTTCAGTCGTGTCCAACTCTGTGCAACCCCATAGACGGCAGCCCATCAGGTTCCCCTGTCCCTGGGATTCTCCAGGCAAGAACACTGGAGTGGGTTGCCATTTCCCTTCTCCAATGCATGAAAGTGAAAAGTGAAAGTGAAGTCGCTCAGTCGTGTCTGACTCTTTGAAACCCCATGGACTGCAGCCCACCAGGCTCCTCTGTCCATGGGATTTTCCAGGCAAGAGTACTGGAGTGGGGTGCCATCACCTTCTCCGATTGTCTGTCTGTGGTTGTATAATAAATTATCTCTCCCAGTTTCTGTGAATCAGGGATTTACAAGCAGTTTGGCTCAGGGTCTCAGAGGCTGCAATCAAGATGTCATCTGGGGTTCTAGTCATCTGACATCTTAACTGGCACTGACATATATGCCACTAAAATGGCATACTTACGTGGCTGGCAAGTTGATGCTGTCTGTTGGTGGGAGGCCTCTGTGCCTTCTCACATGGACTCTTTCCTGGGATCCTTGGGTGTCTTCATGATGTGGCAGCTGGCTTCTCCCAGAGTGATCTGAGAGAGAAGGATAATGTGAGTGCCAGGTAGAAGCTTTTTCTTTTTATGACTTAGCCTCAGAAATCACATATCTTCACTTATGCCACATGTTATTTGTTAAAAGCCAGTCACTAACTCTCAGTCCACATTCAAAGGTGGGGCAGTTAGGCTTCACTTTTTGAAGGGACAAGTATCAAACAATTTGCAGACATATTTTAAAATCACTAGTCTTCAAGACAAGGTAGTCAGGGAAATTTCAAATAATAGCACTGACATCTAGAACTCATCTTTGAGTTCTGTGATACATTATAATCCTCTCCACAACCCTGAACCTTCAGTAAAAGTCTAATAACACTATAGCCATGTGTTGGAGTACCTTGAAAAATGATGGCCTAGCAGTGCAAAATGAGGACAGCAACTGTAGGAAGTGAATTAACAAGTAGGATGATTGAAAATTTAACAAACACAGGAAATCAGTGCCACAAGTCATTCACAGAAATGAAAGGCTCTTCAGAAATATCAGCTGGGGAGGTGGGATGCAGTTGAAAATGCCCACAGTACTTGGGGTGAAGGCATGGGGAGAAGGATAGTAATCTCCTTTTCTTGGTTCCCATTCTGATTTTTTTAAGTGTGGCCACCTTCAATAGGCCATGTGAATTTGAGGATTCTGACTCCATCCTGGCTCTAGGAGTGGGACATGCAAGCCAGGCCTAAGGTAATGGGCAAAGTCCCATCCTTTGGCCACAGCTGTTGTTTTCAGGAGTGGTCACACAGCCTAATTCCAGGCAAAGAGACATATTTGCTGGAGCAAATAAAAAGTTTATTTGCTTTTCTTAGGGAGTGTTTGAGGGAGCCCCCCTCCAAATTCTTGATGACATGGTTAAGTTACTGAGTCCAGTGAAACCTGAATTCCATTCTATCTCTGGATAGCCAATTATTTGAGCTAAAAAAATATCCTTAATTGTTTAAATCAGTATGAAAGGGGTTACTCTTCTTTCAATGTGTTGTATGTTTGACAATTTTCACAATTAAAATGTAGGGGAAAATTACATTAAATACCATTTTCTCAGCTACCAATCTGGGAAAGATTAAAATGTTTGATGATATACTATGTTAGTAAAGGTGTAAAAACCACTCCATTCTTCCATACGCTCAGGCCCCAAATTTTGGAGTTATCCTTAATCCTTTTCTTACTTTCATACCCACCCCCCACCCAGTCCATAAGAAAAGCCCGTTGGTGCTACCTTAAGAATGTATTCAGAAGCAGCCATTTCTCACTAACCTCATTGTTACCACCCTGGTCTAAACCACTAAGGCAACGAGGAAATGCACATTGCATAAGGCAAACATGGACCAGGTGACAAGGTCAGGGATGTACCTTTGGGGAAAAGAGTGAAAAGGGAAAATAGAACCTGGAAAACAGCCGGGAAAATGACACATAATTCAGGGCTTTAAGGTTCACGGGTTGAGGCCCACATCTGCTGTTTTCCGCTAATGATGATATTTATATTGTTGATAATGTTTGTTGCCGTCATAACTGTGGCTAGTTGCTTGCTTTGAAAAGATATCCCATATATCTTTATAAAGGATTCAGCACCACAGAGCATTAAAAATATATCACATCTACTTAGATAAATAACCCAAGTGTCATTCCCTGCTGATAGTTTATCTTCTCTGTATGTCAAGGACAACAGACAGTTTACATTCTCTGATAATATTCAAGGAAAGTTTTGCAATTTTAGCCATTTTACTTAAGAAATTAAAAATATTTAAATCTAGTCTTTACGATACAAATTTCATATATTAGTTGAGGTCACACATGTCACAGACCTGAAGTCAGCATATTATTGTCAGGCTTATTTGTGAGATACCCCAAATTTGGTGCTCTAGTCTAGAAACAAGTTGATTGTGCAAAGAAGCAAAGGACAGTAACTAGTTGTGGGCATCTTGGTTTCTTGATTGGCAGTTAGGTAACATGATGCCATCGATTTCTGCAGTGGGTAAATGGGCAGTCATAAAGAAAAGTAAGTAATAATAATTATAATAATAATAATCAATATTTGTTGGGTTCTAACTAGTTGATAGTATAGTAAGAATTTAACATTCTTTTTTGATTGAATCCTGAAACAAGTATGTATTATTACTATTACCATTTTACAGATGAGGTAACTGAAGTTTGGATTAAGTCATGGAACTTCAGCTACCCTATGATCCCTCCTTCATCTCTGACATTCATGACCAAGGCAATGTCAGGATGAGTCAGAGAGAAGTCTCTTTGTTTCTTCCTTTTTTAAATGATTGTAATTAATTATTTCGGGATTTATTACCTTGATCTAGAGAGGCAGCACTGTGTGCCTAAGTTTACACTCTGATGTCAGGCAGGTAAGCGTTTGAAAGCTGGTTTCACACAACTTTCCTAGCTGTGTGACCCTGAGGAAGTTATGTTCGTTAAAGCTCATTTTCTTATCCATAAAATAACAATAACAACCCTTCTAGGGTTGCTGCCCTCAGTCTTTCTCCACAGCAGCCAAAATGACCTTTTCAAAATGCAAAATTTGATGTTATCTAATTTAAACTCAAAATGAGATCCTACAGTTCTAAAGATATAAACTGATACCTTTAACATGACTTTCAAAGCCTCTCATGATCTGGCCCCTAATTTACCTCCCAAGCTGCATCTCAGTTTATGCTTCCTCAAATACTGGCCTAAACCTCTCAGTTACACGACTTCTGCAATACAACAGTCTTTTTGTCCAGAAAGTTCTGCCTCCCTTACCTCTTCTACTGCTCCCCATCTGATTCGGCTTAACTAACTCTTATTTTTAAGATCTCATTTTATTTTTTTTTAAGATCTCATTTTAAATGCCACTTTCCCTGTGTAACATAACTCTATTTGAGTCCCTCTAACATAGACTTTCAGGGCATCATATGTTTTCCCTTCACAGCATACAACCCAGTTGTAATTTTACATTTGTAAGCCTCTGGTTAATGCCTGTGTTCTTCACTAGACCCTAAGCTCCACCAGAAAAGAGACCATGTCTAGGGTTATTCATCTTTGTTCCCTAAACACCTGTTCAGGGCCTGGCATGTACCATTTGAAAGAATACGTGAACTGGCTAGCACTATTAAGCTTTACTGACCCTGCTGAGACTATAACGTTAGTCTACAGAACAAGCATCATCTGGATGTTTAGAACTAGTAGGGTGATATGCTTAGTCGCTTCAGTCGTGTGTGACTCTTTGCACCCTGGTGATAACAAAGGACTATTTCTCAGTGTGAATAACCTGCAGGGAAAATGCAGATGTCCACGCTTCATTCCCAGAGATGTGAGTTGATAGGTCCAGGATAGGGTCTAGAAATTTGCATGTCTGATAAGTCCTCAGGGTGACCACTGGTAAGAGAGGAAGGAAAGGAATGGAAAGGGAGGAAGAACTCACTATCTTTTAGTAAACTCTTACAAAGTAATGGCAGGGCTCGTTTTCCAGTCCTGATTTCTGTACTCTCTTTTGAACTTGTTGCTTACAAGGCATCTTCCCAGAATTAAGGCCATGATTAGGGAAAGAATGAGCTTTGCTAGCACCCTGTTGTGTGGTGTCTCGGGCTACAACTGCAGGACACCTAGTAAGGCTGAGGGGTAAAGGAACTGGAACTTACTGGATGCGTCATTGCTACCACCTAAGGGGAGAAATAGCAGCTGAGGCCCAAGATCTGTGAGTGTCTCATTCATTATTATTTTAAATAAATTCTGCCAAATTCTTACACTGTTTCAGGTACTAAGCTATTCTGAAAATATTATGTTACAGCAGAAAAAAGAAAGATACTCCTCCTGATGGGGCTTCCCATCTACTGATAAATAACTACATAAAAAGTAAAAGTTTATTGGCCTGTACCTCTTAATAATAGATGAATGGGGGTTTAAAAATATTTTAAACTACATCCTGGATCACTAGATGGCTATTATTTTTTTGGTAAAGTGAGATAGAGGTCATCACCAATTCTATTCCTATATTTTGTTATTATAGGTAGTACCAAAGAACATTTTTATACAAATAAGTGGGATTTTGCCAAATACTTGTCACATTTTTCCATATCCTTGAAATTTGTTAAAGGATTAGAAACCATCTCATTTGAAAAAGGATGTGTTACTCATTTGAGTAATCACTTTTTCAATTTCTGGAAATAAACTCAAAAAGTTTTATCAAGTGACTACTAACTGTTTCTCTTTTACTTAGAGGCATTTTGGTGTTGGAGCTGAAAACCCCTCAAAAATGTGTTTCATGATTTTTCTTGCTGTGAATAAAGACCTACTTCTATTATTTAGGTCATGTTAAAGGGCTATAAGAAGACATTTCAGATAGGCAGAAGTAGGTATAATAAAAATATTATATACAGGTTTGTTATTTCAAGATTTAAACAAGTTTAAAATTATACATTTGACAGAATTAAAAGAACATGTCACCGTCTGAGATGGAGATATTACTTGTAATTAAATGAAATGGTTTCCAAAAGTTCAGGGTATTATATCTTAGATTATATTATTTGGAGAACACTTTTGTTTTACCAAGTACATAAGTACATAAGTACATAAGTAGATGCTTTTAAGAATGCAGTTTAATCTACTTTGTGAAAATAAACAGCAAAAAGTAGAGAAGGTATTATATGACTAGTAGGTACGGTTTACAAAATGGTGTAAAAATAATTGTTTAGGGGAATTATTTACACAATTTACAACATGTTTCTGTCAAAATAACAAGGATATGATAGAAATGCATAAATGAAGGCAAAAAATGAGTGGCAGTGAGAAGGTTTGTGCCCAAATAATAATATGGATTTACTGTATCAAATAAAATTTTTTCTGGTGTCTATTTCATGTTCAGTACAAAATGAACTAAAACTTCCTACTGGATAAGAACCAGTGAAGCTAAAGTAATTTGGGGGGGCTTTGCCTGATATTAGGCATGATATTAGGTTTGTTTCTTAGACTGATAAAAATAAGTGATTTTGTTTCGCTTTTTTTTTCTTTTATAAATAAGATCATTTAGGAGAAAATATTTTTAAAAAATGTTGTGATAGTAACTACCACCATCTGAAAAAAAAAAATGTGCAAAGAGAGACAGTTTATTGCTTAAAGGATGATGTAACTAAAGTTCCTAAAGAAGATACTCTTTCAGTTGTTGGCTACATGGAGGTTTTTATGCACCAGGGCAATGAATTCTAACAAGATGAAGGATGGTGGGCAAAGGCACTCTTGTCTTTCATATGGTGGAAGGACAGGCTCTGCTTTCTCAGGAAGATTAATTTTAGGAGAGATACGGAAGATGAGGAACAACAATCGATTCCCTTACACTATTCCCCACATACCCATTGGAAAGTCTTCCTGTACACATTCCCCAGTTGGAAACTGATAAAATATATAACTGTATCTTCTCATCCTTTCAGTCCTTACTGATTGCCCCCTCTCTGAATTCCTATAGCTCTTATGGTCTATTCTTGATAATTTAGGAATCAATTTCCCTTTCAGTAACTGTAAAGAAATCAGTCTTGTTTTCCACTCTGGCTGCCAGAATCAATCCCATTCTATATTATACTCATACTTCATGTCTGGTCATGAACAACAGAAGTTCAAGGAAAGAGAGTAATGTAAGTAGTAGTAGGACCTGTTTTAGACCTTCAAGACGAGATTTTTATCAGAACAAAGAGCAAAATGCATTCTAGGGAAGAACATGTGTTGACTTAGGATATAAATCAGTTGTAATGAAGACTCAGGCTAACAGCAACTTCATGAACAAGCTCTCTCCTGTAACAGAGCGTGTCGTCCAGAGCGTTACTGTAATCCATAAGGCAGCAGGTTTTCTCTACCTCTTGCTCTGCCACCTGCTAAGGTAGGCCTTGTCCTCATGACCAAAACTGGTTGACATCTTCTGGGTCTGTATTCTGTGACTGGAAGGGAGAAAATGAGGAAAATATTCAAAGGGGACATACTCTTTCCTTTTAAAGGCAGAACCCAGATGTTTCAAATCAATTACACTCACATCCCACTCGCCAGAAATTAGTCACACATACAAAGCTAGCTGCAAGAGAAATTGGGGAAAAGCTGCTGAGAAGCCACGTGCCCAAGCTAAAACTTGAAATATTTATTACTAAAGAAAACAAGTGGTCTCACAGATTAACACAGAAAATGACAGGAGGTAGAAGAGAGCACAGGGAAAACAACTGTCCTAAGAATATAAGATTCTACAGTGCTCGACTGAAGAGTTGCAGGTGTGGGAAGTCACTGAGGGTTTATAAAGAATATCACCAAGAAAGTTGTCTGTTTGCTAATTTGTTTTCTAGGAGAGTTTAGTGCGGTGACATGTAGGCTACAGTATGTAGAGATGTGATGAGAGGGTATATCAGACAGTTAGGATAGATAAGGTCCTTGTTATTTGAAGTGTGGCCCAGGATCTCAAAAAGCATCAGAATCACCTGGAAGCTTGTCAGAAATGCAGAATCTTAGGTCCCACCCAGACCTACAGAATTATAATGTGGCATTTCTACAAATTCTTGAGTGCATAATATTAAAGTCTGAGAAGCACTGGGCTAGCTTATGCTGTGGTATGTAATAGTCCTAAAATCTATACTTTAAAATCACAGATATTTCTTTCTTGTTCATGCTGAAAGTTCATCTGGAAGGAAGAGGGTGGCAAGTAAGTGACTGCTTCATCATCCTCACCTGGACCCCAGCCTGATGGTGCCTCTACCATCTGAACATCACCAGTCAGGTGGCAAGGGGAGGTAATGTGTGGTTCTTATACTTCTCTCACATTTCCTTTGTCAAGCAAACCCCATAGCAATGCCTGTCTTCAAGGAGGTAGGAAAAACAATTTTACCGCATCTCTAGGAGGAGAGGAATCAAAATACTTGTGAAGCCAGGAGACCCCAGAGGTAGGGAGGTCTTTAAAGGTTATCACAATGTGAATGTAAAGTGATCAGACACTAGGAAAATATAGTATCATTTGGAAGGAAAAGGAGAGTATGAACAACAACAAAGACATTTCAGAATAATTATTCTGAAGCAATCAAGAAGGACTCCCAGCTTTAGAGTCTGACAGGGTAGAAGTGAAAAACTGCAGAGGAATTGGTTGTTGTGGGGAGTGGAAAAGCTGAATTTGGAATCAGTCAGTCAGTTCAATCGCTCAGTCGTGTCCGATTCTTTGTGACCCCATGGACTGCAGCACGCCAGTCTTCCCTGTCCATCACCAAAGCCTGGGGCCTACTCAAATTCATGTCCATCGAGTCAGTGATCCATTCAACCATCTCATCCTCTGTCATCCCCTTCTCCTCCCACCTTCAATCTTTCCCAGTATCAGGGTCTTTTCCAAAGAGTCAGTTCTTCGCATCAGGTGGCCAAAGTATTGGAGTTTCAGCTTCAGCATCAGTCCTTCCAATGAATATTCAGGACTGATTTCCTTTAGGATGGACTGGTTGGATCTCCTTGCAGTCCAAGGGACTCTCAAGAGTCTTCTCCAACACCACAGTTCAAAAGCATCAATTCTTTGGATATGCTAAATCAGAAATTAAAGTGGATATTCGTCCTCCACCTATCTTTCCAACCTCATCTTCTATCACTCCCTCCCATCCCCAACCATGCTCCAGCCACACTGACCTTTCTGTTCCTTTGTATACCAACCTTGTTCTCACCTTAGGATTGTTGTACTTATAGTTTCTTCTGGAATGCCCTTCTCTGAGCCCATCATGAGCTCCTGCCTGTCATTCAGAACTTACCATAGTGTTAGTCACTCAGTCATGTCCGACTCTTTGCGACCCTATGGACTGTACCCTGCCAGGCTCTTCTGTCCATGGGATTCTCTAGGCAAGAATACTGGAGTGGGTTGCCATTCCCTTCTCCAGGGAATCTTCCTGACCCAAGGATAGGACCTGGGTCTCCTGTATTGCAGGCAGATTCTTTACCATTGAGCCATCAGGGAATACCATAGTGTTACCTCTTCAGAAAGGCCTTTCCTAGTCATACAAATGTAGCCACCCAGTCACACATTTATCACACCTTGCTACTTTAGTTATCAGCATAGTATCTAGGGCTAACCAATATTTTTAACGGTTTATCCCTCCCTCTCCATTAAAAAGTAAGCTCCATGAAGGCATGGACACTATCTTGTATCACCAGTTTCAAATACAGTGCCAGGCAGAGTTGGTACCAGATATATATTTACTGAATGTTCACATGGAAATTTCACTTACAAGATATGCAATAAGGGAACTATAGACAGGACTCCAATGAGGAAAACAGATTTGGGATAGTGAAGTTCTCTAAACTATTAGATGAATAGGAATTATTTAAACCTTTAGGAATGTTCCCCCTTAGTGGGTAGAGAAGTGTAGGAGATTCAGAAGTCTAAAGGGTAGAGCAGTGTCTCCTGAAGCAAGGACAAGGTTTCAGTGAGTGATGGGTCAATGATGGGCAAGTGTTACCTCTTAGTGAAGAAGAATGGGAATAAGAAAAAGACCATTGGATTTGGAAAGGTCATTTGTGACCATAGATTAAAAGAGCAAAAATGTAGGGCTTAAGAAGAGAAAGGACTTGGCAGGTATAGCTCATTAGTAGAGCAGTTTGGCAGTTAAGGGAATTAGTACTCTAGCAGGATTGAGTGGGTTTCTTTTTTATGAAACCCAGGCTTCTTAACTTGAAGTTAATGGACCCGTAGGGGGTCCACAAGTCATTTTTAGGGACTCTGCAAACTCAGAAATTATAGGCAAAATTTTCTGTGTGCACAGGGTCAGAGATGCAGGGATGAGGATTTGTAATTTCATTATTTTTCAAAAGGTCAAGACCCAAAGGGCAAACAGCTATTGCTGAATAGGAAGAAAATAAGTGAGTTTGTTATATAAAAAATAAAAAACTCGGAGGCCCAGAAAAGGGCTAAGCTTTAAAAAGAAAAAGAAAAACTGCTTATCTAAGCAAAAGCTAGAAACAGATTTTTTTAAGTTCACAATTACATCATCATTTCAGTAAACGTGGGAGTACAGACCTATCTGGAAACGCTGGAGAAACTTGTGCAAACACGATCCAGTGAAGGGTTACTGAAGCCGGGCAGACCGCGTGCGGAAAGCCTGTGTTCATCAACCCAGCCTGAAGCCATAGCAAAGCACCACCTGTGTAACCTCACGGCCCAGGTGATGCTTAAGGCTGGGGACTGCTCACATTGTTCTTTAACCATAAGCGCCCCTTTGAGACTCCAGCCCACCTGTCTGCGAGGGAGAGCCGTCTTAAAACAAAAGGAATAGTCACCGGGAAGGTGGGCTCATCAGTGAGTCAGCTTAGGGACAAGCTTCCCCTATTTGACGCACTTTCCTGCTGTTTGGGCAGCAGCTGCCTCCTGCCCAGCCTCCCCACCTGTCATTGTCTCTGAATCATCCTGCCCCACGTCGACAGCTCTCTTCCCGGCCTCAGTTCTCGGCCAGGCTCAGGGTCTAACGTCAGCAGGTCTCCGAACTCATTCACTCAAGAACTGCGGGGTTTATTGGGTGACTCTGGGGCCTGAGGAGCACCGAGCCCTCAGGAGTGTGCCCGCGCATGGCCCACAGGGAACACTCCCGACCTGACAAGAGTTTAACCGGCCGCCGCCTGCATGTCGCAATAGCTTTCCTGACAGGCCGGTGGGCCACGCCAGGGGATGCCAAGCCCAGGCCGGCTCCGCCCCACGCCAGCCCGACATCCCGCGGGAATAGAGCTCTCGCGCCAGGGCCACCATCCCGCATGCGACCTGCGAGTCTAGGGATTCGGGGCAGGCGCTTGAGCGCGGATCTCAACGGCACCAGGCAGCAGTTTGACTTTGAAGGCCGAGTACCGCCTTACCCCTCCCCCTCCCCCTCCCCACCCCCCAAAGCGATGCAGCCTGCAGCGCAACACATCTCCACCGGCGCCAGTCTGGGGCCCAAATTCCGCCTCGATAGCCCCTGGGCGCTTCGCCCTCTTCCTGTAGCCAATCGGATCCCGACGTGATGCTAGCCAATGGCCGGGGTCAAAGCATCAAGGGTGGTTGAGCCTATCAAAGTTCAGCCTCAAGTTTCTCCCGCCCTCCATAAAAGTCGGAGGGCGGGTTGATCTTACCTGTTAGCCAATCAAGTGGCGAATAAACAAGAAGCTTCCAAGATCAAAGGGGAAGGGGTGGGATCTAAGTGGTAGCAACGCCGCGGGGCGAAGGAATGACAGGCAACTTCACTAATACCACAGACATATTTTTTTACGTAAACTAAGGGGCGGAGCTAACTTGCCGGCTGCACCAATGGCTGACTGAGGGGCGTGTCCTCGGGGCCAAGCGGGAGCCGGAGGCCCCGGGCTCTCTGGGCCGCGCCTGAGGCAGACGCGACGGGGTTGGGGGGCAGCGGCGGCAGTGGCGGCGGTGGCGAGGGTGGGCGCCGCAGCTGGCCCGGGTGGATGGAGTTGGAGGGGCGGGGTGCTGGCGGTGTGGCGGGGGGGCCGGCGGCTGGGCCGGGGCGGAGCCCCGGGGAGTCGGCGCTGCTGGACGGGTGGCTGCAGCGGGGCGTGGCCGGGGGGCCAGCGCGGGGAGGCCGGGGCCTGCAGGCCCCCTGTACGACAGGATCCGGACTCCAGCCCGGACTACGAGGCGCTGCCGGCTGGAGCTACTGTCACCACGCACATGGTGGCGGGGGCCGGGGGAGGGATCCTGGAGCACTGCGTGATGTACCCCGTCGACTGCGTCAAGGTGAGACCTGGACCTGCTCCGAACCCGACCTGGGGCTGACCTGACCCCCTGTGTCATGCCTGGAGCCAGGATCCCAGCCGAGAGCCGGAGCCGACAGGGGTTCCTTTCTGGCTCCTACCACCACCACACTATTCGACCGATACTCCATGCAAGCAAGGTCCCAGCCGGGAATTGATCCCAGTCAGGAACCGGGACCCATTTCTAACCGTCAGTGAGATCTGAATCGGGACTCTGGGAAGAAAATCTGTCAGCCAAAACCCTGGATCCCATCTGGGACTAAACAGGAATAGGGTGGGATGGGAAAGGAACAGGTAAGTGCTACTAACTTCATTAAGGTAACGCTTATTGAAGACCCAGAATAGTATCTTAAAAGTTAGGGATGTTCCGATTGCTTTTACAAACTAATCTTGTGTGTTTACAAGTGACAGGGCGGGAACCAGAGTCTGGAATCTCTCAGCTAGATGAAAGATTTACTTATTAAATCTTAATGAGGGAGTGGAAATCATTGTACAGTCAGAATTCAGAGTTCCTGACTGGAAATAATACGGGAAAGACCATGTTCAGGGAGAAGTTTCAGTTTCCCTGTGCAGCAGGCCTGATACCCCACCTATTTCCTGAACATGAAAATGTAGCTGGGATTGGGGTTGTGTGTGTGCAGGGAGCACATCAGGATGGACCTCATCTTTAGCCACTTGAAGTTGACAAAAAGGGAAAAGTTGCCTATAAGGGAGGCATGACAGTATTGGAAAATAGATGTTAGTGTGAAGAAAGTAGATGTTAGTGTGAAGAAAATGAAATGGGACCAACATGAGGGCATGATTCCTGGGAAAGTGAAAGTAATTTCATCCACACCAAGCAGGCTGTTGAGTGGGTACAAGACTAGGTGGTGACTAGGTGTTTCTGAAGAAAGCTGGGTAACGAGGGAGAATGCTTTGTTCTTTACAGTTCTTATCTTGTGCATTAGCAAAGGAGCCACCACTAAATAAGCTGAGTGAGAAGTAAACTCAAGGGGACTGTTGAAATAAATATACTGACAGAGACTGGTTCTTCCTTTACATGTTCAGAGTAAGAGTCGAAAAATATTCTCACAGCTCTTGGATGTATGTCTTCTTCTCAAACTAGGGAAAAGTTACATGTTCGGGAGGAGAGTATTAACTTGGGAGATGCAAAATCTGTCTCTTCTGCTTCTCCCTGTTTTCCGTACCGTTTCATGTTTTCACTAGTAAGGTGGATGAGGAAGTGGAGAATGTGCTTGTTAAGCTTTGTGAATGACACTGAGCTGGTAGGAGTATTCTCACACACTGCAAGGTAGCTCCTACCAAAGACCATAAAACTGGTAAATGCACTTGACTAAAATGGTTATTAGAATTTTGAACACCCATGTCAATTGTGAGGAACAGAAATAAGTAGTAAAATCCATGAGAGAGGAATAAGAGGATAGCTAATGCTCTGACAATATTGAAATGTCAAACAGATAAGTACAAGTAAAGAAGATTCAGACGTTTATATATATAGGGTCTAGATTGAATGACTGAATTGTTAATGCTGTGTATCCAAAAGTTAACATCTAACTGCAAAGTAACCTCACTATACTTAAACTATGAGTAGAATCTAAGAGTAGATAAGTCTAGGGTGCTATCTTTCAGGATGGGTATCAAATGAAAACCGGATCAAGGAGAGTAATGGCTTGAAAAATACAGTGTAATAATGTGACTGACTTAGAAATATTACCACAGCTATTCAATTTAAGTGTTGTCCCACTACCTTGGGCAGCTACCTCCTTACTCCATATATTTACATAAATACTGTTTTTGTTGTAAACAATCTGTAACTTCCTCTGTTAGAAATGCTTCTAGAAGAGGGGTCCCAGCTTCCAGGCCATGGACTGGTGCTGATCCCGTCGGATCAGCGGCGGCATTAGATTAGAAGTAAAGTACACAATAATGGAATGTGCTCATATCATCCCAAAACACCCTTCCTCTGTGCCGTTCGTGAAAAAAAAAAAAAACCGCCTTCCACGAAACTGGTCCCTGGTGCCAAAAAGGCCGGGGACTGCTGCTCTAGAATACTTGGCTGCGTATCCTTACATGGGGCAAGTCTTTGTCCTCTGACAAGATGGAGTTGATGTTTTAGTCATTGAAGCCATTCAGAATCAACTGTGGTAGTTCAAGTGGGAGATCAAAATGGGTAATGCTGATGGGGGTCAAAGATAAGGTAGGACGGGAAAGCAAGGAGACTGATTTCCTCCTGAGCTGATAAACCCACTGAAGGAACATTTGGAAAGAGAAGTTCCAGAAATGTTTTGCATAAATGCAGCAGCATTGCTGAAATAAGTCACTTGCAACCTTCCAAGGTAACTGTTTTGAAGAACAGTTCTTATTCATTTAGATAAGTGTTGGAATTTTTTTTTTAATTAGTAATACAACATTACAGTCATGCCTCAAAGCACTCCATTAAATAATTATTTCATCTGGAGGAAAAAAAATGCTCAAGAGTTTTCAAAAATACAAAAGCATATTTTAGAAGAATCATTTTCATTTGCCATAGATGCTGGGATTTAAATGACTAGAGGGAAAAACTAGGTGAGACCATTAGGACTCAGGGTCAGTTAATACTGATTATAGCAGTAGATACTGTTGTGCAGACTTGAAAGTAAAATTCAGATCTCTTCCTTCAGAAGGGGCGTCCCAGTTTACTTGTCCTTAGGCAGCCCTTCTTCCTCTTTTACCATAAATAGGTGGCAGAGAGGAAGAGCAGCCCAAAGTACCCTAAGACTAGAGGCAGGTATCTGTGTTGGAGCCTAAAGGGCAATCACAGTGTTTGCCAGTGAAAGCTGACAGTGCCTCTGGCATGCAGGACCGTCCATCCCCAGGCCACTTATCAGGGTCAGTTCAGTTCAGTCACTCAGTTGTGTCCGACTCTTTGCGACCCCATGAACTGCAGCACACCAGGCCTCCCTGTCCATCACCAACTCCCGGAGTCCACCCAAACCCGTATCCATCAAGTCTGTGATGCCATCCAACCATCTCATCCTCTATCGTCCCCTTCTCCTCCTGCCCTCAATCTTTCCCAGCATCAGGGTCTTTTCAAATGAGTCAGCTCTTCACATCAGGTGGCCAAAGTATTGGAGTTTCAGCTTCAACATCAGTCCTTCCAATGAACACCCAGGACTGATCTCCTTTAGGATGGACTGGTTGGATCTCCTTGCAGTCCAAGGGACTCTCAAGAGTCTTCTGTAAAAGCATCAATTCAAATTGATGATCAAAAGCATCAATTCTTCAGCGCTCAGCTTTCTTTATAGTCCAACTCTCATATCCATACATGACCACTAGAAAAACCATAGCCTTGACTAGACAGACCTTTATTGGCAAAGTAATGTCTCTGCTTT
>NW_011495018.1:30486596-30546537 GCF_000754665.1 Bison bison bison
GCTTTTTAATATGCTGTCTAGGTTGGTCATAACTTTCCTTCCAAGGAGGAAGCGTCTTTTAATTTCATGGCTGCAATCACCATCTGCAGTGATTTTGGAGCCCAGAAAAATAAAGTCAACCACTGTTTCCACTGTTTCCCCATGAAGTGATGGGACCGGATGCCATGATCTTAGTTGGTCGAGTTAAATATCCTTGGGAAGGACCATGGGAAGTCAGCATAGCCTGGCTAGGCCACAGTTATTCAACCAGCTATTTCCATGGTCATAATAGGGAGGTTTGGGAGTGCAAGTGAATTCCAGTTTTCCTTTTCTGTGCTTCAGAGGCAAGCACCAGCCTTTATCTAAAAGGATAGGTTCTGCAGCCTAAAGCAGTCAGAACTCGTCTCAATATCTTGTTAAGCACCTGCAACCAAGGTGCTGCTTTTTGGCTTTGCAATGGTGAAGCAAATAAATCTATAAGTTAAGAAAAAGAACAAAGGAAAATAGATCTTTTTCAAACCAATGGAAGATTAGGAGATGGAAACATTGGCTTCTTTGATTTTCTTGTATCTAATAATAAGTATTCAGTAAATGGCAGTTGCTCGTGTTTGTCATGCCCTGTTTGATGTGCCTTGCAGTTATTGATTTAATCCTTGGAACAGCTTCATGAAGTAAACACCATTTTCATTATTTTATAGATGAAGAAAAAGAGGCAAGTTAAGTAACTTTCCACGGTCACACAGTTAGTGGCAGAGCCATGGTTTAAACCGAGTCTGACTCCCCAGCCTTCCATACAGCCTCCCAAAAGCAGATTTCCAGAACCAAGCAAGGCACAGAATTTCACAATAGTGCTTCTTCCTAAACATGACCTGCAGATGAACAGCTGGACATATCGATCACTGCAGCCACAGAGGAACTTTAGAGTGAAAACATAAAAAATCAAGCCTGATCTATTAGCGGTTAAAGAGCAGTTAGTTGCCCATCCATATCTTCAAAAACTGGTAACATGAGACAATGCTGCCAGGATCTGTAAACTCTAAGGTATGAACTAATATTTCTGAGAACCATATTGAATACAATAAGAAAGCCTTGTATCTCTGACACCTCATAAATCAGCAGTGGCTTTTACATGCTTTAACTCTGAGTCCCCACAGTAGCCCCGTGCACTAGCAATCCTTGGTCCCATGTTACAGATGATGGCCTGAAGCTCAGAGGGCAAGTGAAATACCCGAGATACACAGCCAGCAAAGCTGGGGCTCCTACTCAGGCTTTCATACTGAAGTGTGGCTTGTTTTACCACACTGCTTCCTTCCCTATTAGTCTGACTTTTCTTCAAAGCTAGGCAGTGTTTTTTTTAATATCAAAGACTATTCATTCTTACTTAGAGATTTCATCTTTTCTCTGAAAGATTTGTTGACTCACAAATTTGGGAAGCCATATTTGTTTTTATATTTGGTGTGGCTTAGGCCTCGGTCCTCTCCATGAGGGCGTATCTTCATTGAGTTAGAATTGTGAGTTAGATTTAGACATGTGTGTAAACTGTTCAGTGTAACTTACCACCATCCAGGTTTCTCTTGTGGGTAAACGGTTCCAGGCCTCTGAGGCCAGACCTTCAAGTCTGGTTACCCAGATACGACACTGACTCCCGCAGAACACTGTGATTTCTAAACATTCCCTCAATACAAGATTAGTTTTTGAACAAACCTATGGAAACACACAGTTGTTAAGCTGCCAGTTTATCTATTAGTGTCCCTCCCCAGCAAAGGGCTGTAGTCTCCTTGAATAACTCCTCTGATGAATTTTATCCTCCCAGGTGATGTGAAAGATCAGTAAACACATTCTTTGTTGGAAATTGATGTTTTTTAGTTGTTTTGTTTTGTGTTTTTTATTGAGAAGTAAAAAAGAATGTATCCCATTGTGATAGTGATCCTGTGTATTTCTGATTGAACTTCAAATAATTAACCTTTTATCTAGTTCTTTGTTGGTAGCAGGAAGGAGAAAATAACTCTAGAGGAATGTGGATTGCTTGCAGCTAACTAGGACTTGTTAATATGGTTAGATTGTTTTCTCCCATACTTTTGAGAAGAGACATTAGTCTTGGATTCCAAATGGACAACAGGAAGGTTCCAGCTATTCAGTCCAGATTGAATCAGTGACAGGAATGAAGTAGGAATTTAAACTGTACTTGGGCATTAGTTGCCCCTATTGGTTCAGTAATGGTGTTTTTGAACTGGTGTAGACAAAACTAAGATTCTTCATTCTTCCATTCATTTATTCAACAAACAAATCTCGAGTGCCTACTGTATTGCAGGCACTGGATATTGATTTTATACTATCTGATAGTCTCCAAGCCACCTTAGCCTTGAAATGGGTCAGTAAACAAGAGATCTGCCCTGTAGACTCATCTTTCAGAGGTCGGTGATTTGTGAACTATAAGATTAATTTCCCAAATTTCAATAAAACTTTGTCCAGGAATGCCATACAGAATATCTACTGTATACATTCATTCCAGTCATTGAATCCTCTGGAGATTCCAAGGGTTATGTTTCACTGAGACTGATCTTTATTCCTTGATGCCAGTTTTGGGATTTAGTCAGTTTAGATTAGAAATCTGGAATCTCCCTCAGTTTTAGAGACTAGATGGGTTTCCACCTTCATAGCTTGAGGGCAAACTTTCTTTCCCAGGCAACTAGAGCAGCATCTGTTAGGAATGTTATTTCTGCCAAAACTGTAATGTACAGGCCCAGCTGCCAATGCCAGACATTCTGAAGAAGTCAGATTATCATCAAGCTTATGCCAGAGGTTGAGTCCTCATCTCATTAGGATGTGATCAGGAAGCAGGCCCAGGATCAGTTTTCAGTAGTAATAAAGTATATTGTAAATAGCTAACTTTAGAATCCACTTGTAAAGAGCTCTTAGCCTGAGTTTATTAAGCTACAAAAGCAACTTCTCCTGAAACACAAGCTTAATATTTGTTGCTGAGGCTATGAATCACTTTGGAGTTCAAGAACACTTACCAAGGAGTAATTTTTTGAGGGAAAATAATGGTGTTCTACTCATAGAGTCATGTGTTATTGTTTAGTCATTAAGTTGTGTTCAGCTCTTTTGAGACCTTGTGGACTGTTGCCTGGAAGGTTCCTTCTGTCCATGGGATTTCCCAGGCAAAAATACTGGAGTGGGTTGCCATTTCCTTCTCCAGGGGATCTTTTCCAACCTAAGGATTGAACCCACCTCTCTTGCATTGGCAGGTGGGTTCTTTACTGCTGAGCCACCAAGGGAGCCTGTAGAGTCATAGATGACCAGAAAAAAAAAACATCCAAGGCTTGGAAAGATTGGATATAGATTTGGAAGGCAGTAAAACTGGATGCCAGATACCACTTCTACATATTGACGCGATTTCACATAGAAGGTCTGCCCACAGCTCAGGCCTGAGTGCTGAGACTGGGTGAGCCGTCAGATCGCTGACACTGCACTTCTCCCTTCTGTACTTTCAGACCCGGATGCAGAGCCTACAGCCGGATCCAGCCGCCCGCTATCGCAATGTGTTGGAGGCCCTCTGGAGGATTATAAGAACGGAGGGCCTGTGGAGGCCCATGCGAGGCCTGAACGTCACAGCAACAGGCGCAGGGCCTGCCCACGCCCTCTATTTTGCCTGCTATGAAAAGTTAAAAAAGACATTGAGTGATGTAATCCACCCTGGGGGCAATAGCCATATTGCCAATGGTATTGAGCCTTCCTGTGCTGGTTCTCCCACTTTCCCAACTCTTTGGGCTTTGCTGGTGTCAGTGCTTTCCAGTCTCAGCATGGTTTGAAGCTGCAGCTTTGGGCTGGGGTAGGCCAGATTATAGAGGAGGGACTTCCAAACCTGATGTTCTAAGACAATGAGCTGCTTCCACCCCACGCCTTCTTCTGGGCACCTCAACAAATCGTTACACTATCCTTCCTTATGTACCTGCTTGACTCCTTTATCTTCTCCCTGGCATCAACTTCTAATACCCTGACAATGTAGAGACACACACTGAGCTGCCCACTCTGTGTATTTCTTGGTAGTCAGGTGTTAATCCTGCTCCTCTGGGTAGGATCGGAGGTGATCCAGTTACCCATGGAAGACATTAATGGAGCCTCAATTCTGCACCTCAGATTTTCAGGATCCCAATTACCTGGAGGCAGTTTGTGTCACAGAGGACAAAACAGGAGCTTAACACGTGAATGGGGGTGGGGCCTGGGTCTTTTGTCCAAAGAAACCAGAGGTTGAAGGTTGTGTGGGAGTGAGGGAAGGGATAGCAGCCTGGAGAGAACCAAAGTGAAAGGGCAGAGGAGAGGGTGAGGGATAGGGTAGTTCAGGCCCTGAGAGAAAAGTCTAGGTGGACAGCTGTTAGGCTCTGGAGACAGGCTGGGCAGCACGGGGCAGCAGGGCAGAAGGTTGAGGCTCTGTGGTGGAGACCTAGTCGCCTGCCCCTCATGTGCTCCCCCTAGTGGGCTGGTGTGCTGGCATCCCCTGGCCACAGTGGACCAGCTTCCTATCTGGGGCATGAGCTGCATCTGTCCTCAGAGCCATCTTGGTTGATGAAATCTGGGCTGTTCTCTCAAACTCTTCCTGGCCTTCATATGGTAGCTGTGGAAGGTAGACTGATGGCCCTAGTAAGTTAGGGGGAGCAAATAGCCTGGTTTCTCTCAACAGGCATCTAGAAGCAGTGGGTTCCCGTCTTTTAAACTGGCTACTAGTATCCCCCTCCCTGCTGTGGTTTATCACAGCCACTCCCCTTCACTCTGGGGTCTCCCTGAGTCATTCACCCCCTCCTGGCCTTACATGTGGCAGTTGTTTTTTCCTTTGCAGGTGCGGCTGGGTGTGTGGCAACATTACTTCATGATGCTGCCATGAATCCAGTGGAAGGTAATGATTCCTCACCCTTTCCCTCTGTGGGCAGCTTCATCTACATCTCTAGGCTCTTCCTTTATTTTGGGTTTGCAGAAGAAAGCCAGGGAGCACCCCGTCAATTTTGGTGGGAAACCCTACTGTGTTACATTGTCTTACCAGTAGAGGGCGCTCCCTCCATGCTGTCAGTGCTTAGGAAGATTCCCTTAGGCAGGAAGCATATTCACTGAGATTTAATTCATCTGAGGGTTCCCTAGAAACACATGAGACTGTCTGTGGCCTGTTCCTGGGCCTTCCTGAAAGTCCACTTTGTAGTGGATTTGATCTAGAAAATTTAGCAGATTATTTCACTTCTCTTCAAAGAGATGAAAATGGATTTTGACATTTGAAAATACTGCCTTTCTTGTTGGAATGAATAATGGTTGAGATAGAAATGAAAGGGTAACGTTAGCAGAGCTTAGTCCCTGCAGTGCTGCTTGGATCTTGGCTTTTCAGTTGGAGAATGAGGTCCCCAAACAAATATGAAAGGATAGCACAGTTGCCATGTTCCTTAAAGTTACAGTTGTTTACCTGTCTGGGCAAGACCATGGCAAGGAAAGGGCCAAAGCTAAGCTGAAGATCTCGAACTCATACCATGAATCTACTTGAGGGGGTGGGAGATGTTTGGAAACTAAAGCCACACTCTTCTTGGCTAAGACTTTTGTTTTTGGTAGCCCTTCTCCAGCTCTTCCTCCTGCGGAAGGATGGCGTCCTCATATTGTAAGCGTTGGCATTCTGTGTACCAACATTGGGATTGCTAGGGCTGCGTGTTTGTTATTATGTTCACTGCCACTGAATCCTTTCTTGTCTTGGGACTTAATGAAAGAGTAAGATGGTTGTAATAATAGATACTTATTTCAAGGAGACCCTATGGAGTCTCAACGGTAGATATATCTTGTATATTAATTGGTTGGTCTTAAAGAAATCGTACTGGTAGTGGTTCCATTATTTTTTAGTCCTTTATCAACCCTCTGCTATCCCCTCCTCTCAGAAAGGGGAAACTTTCACTTAGCAGGCCAACTGACAACTCACATACTTTTTTCTCTCTCCAATCCATTGGCTGATCCACTGACTTGGGACTCTGCTCCTGGACATTGCTGCTCACCGGCTGAATGCTGTCACCATTCCCTTCTCACTGATGGCGCCGCCAGTGGTCAAGCAGAGGATGCAGATGTACAACTCACCGTACCACCGGGTGACAGACTGTGTCCGGGCAGTGTGGCAGAACGAAGGGGCTGGGGCCTTTTACCGCAGCTACACCACCCAGCTCACCATGAACGTTCCCTTCCAAGCCATTCACTTCATGACCTACGAATTCCTGCAGGAGCACTTTAACCCCCAGAGACGGTACAACCCCAGCTCCCACGTCCTCTCCGGAGCCTGTGCAGGAGCTGTAGCTGCCGCTGCCACAACCCCACTGGACGTTTGCAAAACACTGCTCAACACCCAGGAATCCCTGGCTTTGAACTCAAACCTTACAGGACATATCACAGGCATGGCTAGTGCCTTCAGGACGGTGTATCAAGTAGGCGGGGTGACTGCCTACTTCCGAGGGGTGCAGGCTAGAGTCATTTACCAGATCCCCTCCACAGCCATCGCTTGGTCTGTGTATGAGTTCTTCAAATACCTGATCACTAAAAGGCAAGAAGAGTGGAGGGCAGGCAAGTGAAGCAGCACCAAATGGAACCAGCATTCAGCCAGCACTGATGCCCTGCCCGCTCCAGCCATGTTCTCCGTCTTGGGACGCACCCCAGCCTCGGGTGGAGGAAGGAAGGCAGAGGGCTTGCTCTCCCCAGGCTCTGGGTGTCTGGCTGACACCAGTTCCTGCCGCCCTCTGCCGCCACCGCCTTTCCTTCCGGGCCCTAAGCAAGTGCAGCGAGTCACACCATAGCATCTCTGACACTCTCCTTCCTGGGCCTGATGACCTGCTCTAGACTGTTACAGAGGGATAAGCAGCTCATTCCCCTGGTTCCTAATAAAAAGCCTTTAAATGAAATGGTTTCATGGGGTTTGTATTGCCAAAGGGGAAGTGAAATGCTGTCAACGGTTCTTGACTTGAAGCGTAAATCAAGGGGCCCCTAGGGAAGGTCCACTGCGTTTAGTTTTTGTTTCTGCTGTTTTCGTGGTGATTTAAGACTGGGGTCATACTCCGCCTTGGTTAGTAATAGGCTCCAAGGAATGTCTCCGATGGCAGGAACAATGGGTCTTTGACAGACCCGAACTTAGAAGGTGCTCTTGATCCCCACTGTTGCCTTTCCCCTAGGGCAGTGGCGTGGCTCAGGCAGGGAGATCTCTCTGCTCTGATTCTCAGCTCCGCCTGCAGTGGACGCCTTTCCACGCGGCACTGGCTTTCTTATGTAGTTGCAAAGCTAAAATTAGTCAGTGCAGCTTCAAGTCCTGAAGATTACATGATAAATAATAATACTTTTCATTTGATGTTAAGGCTTTTACAAAGTACTTTAACATAGGTGATCTCATTTGGTTCTCCTAAAATCTGACGTAGGCAGTGCAGGTATCATCAATGTTTTACAGGTAAGGAAAGCTCAGAGAGGGGGTGACTTGCTCAAGGTCTCACATTAACTGCAGAACTGGGATCCCAACTCAGATCATTTATTCCTAGAAGTGAATCTAATTGTGCCCTCCTAAAGATAGGGAAAGAGCAGAGGGTATGTCCTCCACCTGCCATCTGAAGGAGCTCCCTGCCCAGGACCACTTGGGCTCTGGGAGACTTGAGGGACAGGGTTTTCACTGGTGGGTTTGGTGGGCCAGTCTGTACCTTTTTTTTTTTTTTTGGAACCTGAACCAGTTGTTAGCAAGTTGTTCAGTACACAAAGTGGAAATTTAACCCCCTAAAACTTCCATCTGTCATCTTTGCTATGTCATCTGTCATTCATTCATTAACTATTGAGCATCTGTGTTGGGCACTGGTGTTGGGGACATGATAAATAAAACTACCCCTCCCACCCCCCCAAAAAAAGATTAAAAAATTATCCCAGCCCTCAAGGAGCTTGTCTGGAGAGGAAGATACATGTAAACAGGCAATTACAAGATAAGATGACAAGAAACGTGATAAGTAAAACTAGACACTTGTTGAGGGGACAGAATACCCAACCTGGTCTTGGGTGATGGGGTAGAAGGAAGTGACATCTGAGGGAATACCCGGAAGGCAAATGAGCTGTCAAGTTTTGTTGTTTAGTCGCTAAGTCGTGTCCAACTTTTTTGCAACCCTGTGGACTGTAGCCCATCAGGCTCCTCTGTCCATGGGATTTCCCAAGCAAGAATTCTGGAGTGGGTTGCCATTTTCTTCTCCAGGGGATCTTCCTGACCCAGGGATCGAACCTGCATCTCCTGCTTGGCAGGCAGATTCTTTACCACTGAGCCACCAGGGAGGCCCCAGCTGTGAAGAGGGGAAGGGAAATGTTCTCAGCAAAGACCTGGAGCATCTGGGGTTCAGTTTGCAAGGGGTTCCATGGTGGCGGACAGCCTAGGCAAGGCATGCAGCTGGAGAGCCAAGCAGGGGCTGGGTCTTAAAAGCAACACTAAGGGGTTTAGAGTTTATCCTGCAGGCAGTGCAGAAGTATTACAGGGTTTTAAGCAGAGGTATGGTGTGATGAGATCTGCAACTGAAACAGATCACTTAGGCTCTCTAAGGAGGAATTAGAGGAGCAAGACTGGACAGGCAGGCAGACCTGGGAGAAGGCTGCCGAAGTCATCTGGGCAAGGCTGCACCCAGTCTGTGCAGGGACTGTGGTGAGGGAGAGAGAGGAAAAGTGGCAGACGAGCAGGGTTAGAGCTGCAGATCAGCAGGATTTGGTTACAGAGTAAATCTTGTTCTCCTTCCACCTGACAGCCCTTCAAGTATCTATGGAGAATCCTGTCTGAATGCACTTGAAACAAACTGTCAAGGAAACAGCAGGGTCTCCTGTTCTGAGCCTTAAGTAAGCTCTGCCGCCCCTCTGATTTAGTGATGGGAGAGAGATGTTAACAGAGCCACACACACAGTGATTGCTGAAGTCTGAATGGCCTGTGGAGTAAAAAGAGCATGATGAAGTCATTGCAGAGGTCATTTCAGGGGGTTTGCTTTTCGAGTGCAAGAGAACAGCTGCCTCCCAGCACCGACTAAGCACAAGAACAAAGGGATGTCTCCCAAACCTGGCCCCTGTTGTCAGCTTTCCAGAGCTACTGCCTGGCGTGGTACCCAGACCACAGCAGACACGGGGCAATAAGATCCGCTTTTCAAGAAAAGGACATGGGATAATTTCAGAAAGAATGGAAGTCACTAAAGACCCCCTCAGTTCTAATGCCACTCACAAATAATGAGAAAAGATAGCAAAGTGACCTTTCAGTCTTCAACGGTGTTCCAGCTACTAGAGGACAGTTGGTTTGGAGTTTGGACCCAGCCTCAGGTTCCCAGGTCTCTGGGTCCAATCACTAGAGAAGACAAAGGCAGAACAGGGTGATGGAGTGAGAGTCTAGATGCCAGTGACTGGGTACCTGGGTCAGAAACCAACCCTCACTTTCACGGGGCTCACCACACCCATGGGAACTGTGGATTTTGAGGGTAGCCCCCAGCTCAGAGTCTGCCTGAAAAGTCAGGTAGGTTATGTGGCACTGTGAGGACCCAGCACCAAGCCACCATCAAGGGGTCAATTCCTGCACAGTGTTTACTGATGGGGAAAATGAGAAAATAAGTCACAATTTGGCCAGAGAAAAATGTCTTAATCTGACATGCAAGACCAGTGTGAATGAAACAATCTTATATTAACACAAAGCAGTGTATAGTCATGAAACCAACAACGAGATTGAGAGACAGAAAAGATTACTGTAGCCCAGAGTTAGTGAGAAAGAAGTGGCTTTAATAGTAAAATGAAACAAAAAAATTGTAAAAGCCAAAAAAAGTGCTAATTTTATAAAATTTAGAAAACGTAGAAAGAAAATACCTCTACTCCTATTACTCAGAGAATATGACAACATTTTGATATGCACATCATCTAGTATTTTTTCTATGTGTATTTTTTGTTAATTTTCAAAAATCAAACCACATTGTCAACAGCTTATTTCACATAACCGTATAAGGTGCCCATCCTTCCATGTTATTAAATTTTCTTCCATCACCTCAATGTAAATGGCCACATAATGTCCCATTGTTCAAACGTACAATAGCTTATTCGGTCAGTCTCTTGGTGCACCTTTACAGTAATTTATTCTCAAGAGCATTGCTTCGGGAGGTCAAAACTGAACAACAAAAAGGAGAGCAGGGCAGCTGTGGAGAGAAGGTGCAGGGTGGCGAGACAGTTTGGTGCTGCCTCCCAGCAGAAGCTTCAGAGATCCTAAAGGAAGACCAGGTGTAGGGTAGTGGTTGGAAGGGGTAAGGCTGACCAGTGCGGAGGTCAGAGGTAACAGGGTTCTTAGAAGTCATCCCTCCTGGAGCCCTGCCCCACTCTACAGCATCCCTGGCAGACCCACTCCAGGGTTTGGGTGCTCACTGCTACCCGAGGCCGACCATGTTCACTCACTGCAAAGTTCATTGGTTAGAAAGTCCATTCTTTGGTCTTCTGCTTCCATTCTAAAATCATGTCACTCTCCTGCTTTTGAGGCCAAATTCCTCACCATGGCCAATGGTGCTTTACGTAATTTGGCCTCGGCCTGTCTCTCTAATCCAAACCTACAACTTGAACATGAGACATTCAAAACAAACACATATTTTCCTGATAATCTAAAATATTCCTTCTGTTGTCTTCAGTCATGGATTTAGGAGACAAACAATATTCTGTCTAAAACTATCAGAAACCTCACACGATCATTGTTCAGCTTGGATGTGCAGTACTTGTTACTTCCTGCTACCTTATACTGGTGAGCAGAGAACCATTCTATGAGCATCACACACAGTATTCCTGCATTGTCAGGACTCTATAAATGCAAGCTCTCCACGACGACCACCCCTGCCGTCCACACTCACACACTGAAAAGAAAGAACAATTCTTTCTATTGAGGCACTTAGGTCTCCCTGTAATTTCTACCTGTGATCTCCCTCTGCTGCTGGAGCAGCACAGAATCAGACTAATCCTTTTCTCTCTGACAGCCCCTCAAAAATATTAAGACAGCTGTCATGTCACCCAGGGAGGGTCAGATTCTGGAGAGCCTGAAAGTGAGGTGAAGGAGTCTAGACTTGACTTGGCAGCTAATGAGGAGTTCTCATGGTTCTTAAGCAGGGAGGGACAGGACTAAAGCAATGTCAGGATGCTTTCAAATAACAGTCCAAATAGGGGATGACCTGGAGTTGGTGGGGGGGGGTGGCACTAGAGACAGGGACTTCAGGTGAGGGCCTGTCGCCACCATTAGAAAAGGGGGACCCTCAGAAATATTGTTACTGGAAGATGAAAGGGGCTTGATGATGGTTTAGACAATCATGTGGGAACTTAGGGCTTCCCAGGTCGCAAAGACTGGTAAAGTGGTAAAGACACCATCTGCCAATGCAGGAGGCGCAAGTTTGATCCCTGGGTCAGCAAGATCCCCTGGAGGAGGACATGGCTACCTACTCCAGTATTCTTGACAGGATAATCCCAAGGACAGAGGAACCTGACAGGATACAGTCCACGGAGTCGCAAAAAATCGGACACAACTGAGCTACTGAGCATGCACACACACACGTGGAAACCTGCCTATTGGTAATTTGCACACTGAAGCTAGCTCTGAGTTGCTCTTTTCTTCCTAAGGGCCTGCCCACCTATGGCAGCATAGCATCAAGTCAGATGTCTTGGATTCTGGGACTCCCAGGGAGGCCTAGAAACAAAGCAGAGCTGGAAATGTGTATGTGCAGGGAAAAGACAGCCTGGGCATTTGTCTACAGGTGTACAAAGAAGGGTAAACTGGGAGGAAAATCTAGCTTGCTCCTGAGACACTGACCCAAGACTCTGATGTTCCCCTTACATGGGTTTCTTTTGGCTGCAAGGTCTCTGAACAATTGGAGAACCAGGGCTATTACACCTGAGTAGGGAAGCTGTGTGTGTTGTGCAGGGTTTGCCCCTTGCAGGCAGGGGCTGAAAGCTTTCCTTGGGAGGTAGGAACCTACTCTGGCATCTGACACAGGATGTTTCACTGAAGGACAGCACCACTCCTCAAGGAGCTTCTGCTCCTAAAGAGGAGCCTAAGAAGGTCAATAGTGAAGTGAGGGCCTCACGGTCAAGGACAATCTCCCTGGAGGGCCTCCTCCGTACAGCACATCCCACAACGTGCTGGCTAGAAATCCAAAAGAAACAGAAAACTTGGTCCCTGCCACGTGGCTCACAGAATGTTTAGAAAGTCATGTTTAGGCAAAAGCAAAGTCACAGAACACGAACTGAGGCCATACAAGCTGAGTGATCTATGGAGAGGAGATATCAGAGGACATTCCCTTAAAGGAAGGAGTTGGTACAGACTTTGAAGAAGGGCTGAGTCTGAAGAAAGAAGAGAGAAGAGACAAGAGACAAGAGTTTTCCACCCAGCGGTGATGGCTCAAGGAATAAGCTGAGGGATGGAGAAGAGGTGGCTGGTCCTGAGGGTACAGAAGGGAGGTTGCTTCAAAGACCAAATTGGAGGGTGCTGAGGTCATATGCCTATGAAAAGCATTGTGCTTCAAGAGGGACAATGTGATGAAAATGATGTTCGATGGAGAGGCTGTGTGCAGGTCTGAACTGGGGGCCCACCAAATGCAAGAAGGATGGCAGGAGATTTCTGAAATCACCTGGATGGGAGATATTTGCCTGGGTTCAGGCAGATGGCAGTGGGACCATCTGTTCACCCTACCTCCTAGCAGATTGATAAAATATGAAACTAAGAAGTTACATTTTATATGGCTCTGTGGTCTAAGATCACATTTAGACATATAGAATTCTTCAAACAACCATTGCATTACCTGCTCAGGTGAACCTCACAATCATGTCTGAGGGAAATATAGAAGAAGCTGTGTACCTTCTACCACTTGATACCATGTGTCATAGACTTGCTCAAATGTGAGTCGCATAAGAATCCTGTGTGTTAGGAGTGCAGGAATTATTATCCCCATTTTGCAGGTGAGAAAACAGATGCTGAGAAAGGTTAAAAGCATTTGCTCACAGCCACATAGCCAAGCTCTTTGGATCCTGATTTCACAGGTACAGTGTAACAGAGACCTCTGGTGTAAAACACCACCTTAGCCTAGATCTGCTGCCCACTTCAGCTAAATACACCAATTCCTGGCATTAATTTACTAGTAATTCAGCTTTTTCAGGGTCACTCAGCCAAGTCTGGTCTGCCGGGACAAAGCGCCCAAGGAGTGGAAGTAGAGGGGAGGGCGAGGGGACCAGCCCTCCCATCACCTCTCCCATCTTTTAGAAGACATTAAACATTTTCTGTTTGTCCCACTCCCAACTCAGACAGGGCCTGGCTTTCCAGGAGGTGGACAACACATTCGATCTGCATTAGGTCAGCTTGTGCAACCAGATGAAGTTTGGACAGAGTGAGGGCAGGGTCTCAAGGTCACCATTATTTCTTCATGAGAGGGTGGAGTGTTAGGAAAGCCAATAAAATGCTGGTGCTTGCTTGGAGTCAGAGAAAGCAAAGAGGAGATCCCTGGGGAAGCATGGTCCTACCCCTCGTTCCCGCCAGCCCCTCAAAATCCACTCCCACTCCCAGCCACCTGCAGCCATCAGCCAATTGCAGCCCATACAAGCAACAATTTCTTGAGTTTGAGGTGTCTTCCCCTCCTCCCCTCAAATCCTCTCTTTTTCAGGACTATGAGCTGCTTATTTCAATTTTTCTAACCTATATAATTACATAAGTAATTGTGAATTGAGATGGTTCTTGCTTTGGAATATGTGAATTTATGGTACATTTTGCATCTGGCTAAATCCTGAAATCTCTGCTTTATCTTCTGCCTGGGTCACTTGATTCTCAGACCACCTTCCACAAATTGCAGTGACAACGATGACCTAGCACCAGAGATGGGAGTGGGGAGAGCACAAGTATTCACTACAAATTTGCAGTTACCATAGGCACGTGCCGTGGGCACCTCTTAAATCATGTGCTGCTGCAGCTGCTGACTTTCAACACCCCCTGAAAGGAGTTCAGGGTGGAGAGCAGAAATGAGGCACTCTGTGCTCTGGCAAAACTGGCAGAACAAGTCTTCGGATAGTTAGAATCTTTCAGGAGTCAATTTTATGCACCCAATTCTTATATCTCCTCACATCTGGAAAAACACTAAAATCCTTCATGGTGACATCTATTCCTTGTGACTAGCAATAACCTTCATGAGACTAGTAGAAACCTTTTGCAAAAAAATATATGCTTGATTACATGTACTTCCCCTTCACCAAAATCACATATATATTGACTTTCCGCCCCTACTTCTTTGGAGCAGTTTCTCAGAGCTATCTGAGACGCTATATCCCAGGCTATAGTCCTCATTTTGCCCCAAATAAAACCTAACTCTCAACTCTCACTTTGGACATTTTTTTTAAAGTCAGGGAGACAGTACACTTGCATTAACTCTGGTCCCATTTAACAAGTCTAACAACCAAGGCAAAGGTCACCTTGAGAGAATATTCTGGTTTCTAAGATGCTAATGTACCATCCTCTTTACCTCCAGCACTTACTCTTGAGTCATTCCCACCTAAACCAGAGCATGCCCCAAAGTGGTCGACTATTACAACGAGAGATGAGGGTTACTGGTACACCTACCAGGGTCCACCTTGAAGTGTTAGAATCACATCCTCTCTGAGGAGATTGGGTCTTGTTTTTTCCAAGTAAGTTCTTGAAACAATTGCAGCTTAGCTTGTTACATATGCATGTCCCCAGGGCCCCAGTCAAAGCCTTTGGAGGTATGGCTCAGGAATCTGCATGTTTAACAGCATCCACCATCACCCACCACACCCCAAGTGATTATGATGTCTTATAAAGTCTGAAAACTGATCCAGTCCAACCTCTCAATTTACAGATGGGAAAACTGAGGCTTATGGTTACAAAGCCATACGACCAGAATACAAATTTCTTTCTCAATCTCTCTCTGCTTCTTTCTCCTCTTTCCCCTCCCTCCCTCCTTCCCTTCCTCTTTTCTCTCTTTATTTCAAGACCGTAGACTTTTTCTCTTTTACCACACACAGGTCAGCACAGAGGTTCCAGTTCACTGGGCAGCTTTGCTCCCCACCTAGTTATACAATTCAGATTTCTTGTGTGTTTTTTTCTTTTAAAGTCCTAATTCTAAAATCAGTAACGAGGAAAGATGGTTTGACACATAGCAATGAACATAATTTTTCATTTGCCCCGGAGGCTTAAGACGTGGGCAGAGTAGAAGTAAATGGAAAGCAGGCTTATGCATTTGTTCCTTTATTCATCAAACCATCACTGACCATCCAGTGGTGGGACTGGTGCTGGGAGTACACAGCACCTAAGACAGGGCCCCTGCCTTTGTTCTAATTCAGTTCACGTCACAGCCAGACTCAGAACTGGAAAATGAAACCGGATGACTTAAGAGCAAGTGCTGGCCAAAGGAGCCAGCGGCAGCCCCAAGGGGAAAAGAACATGGTCCCAGGCCAGCTTTGTTCTCTCCTGTGACCATCCCCCTTGGCTTCCCTCTTCTTGGAGCAACAGAATCTGTGGTCCAAGACTCACATACAGTGTTTCTAGTCCCAGACCGGCTATATCCTGGGTTCAAGAACAGAAGTCAGGGTGGGGAAGGAAGGGGGCTCTTCCTCTGTCCCACAGCATCAGTTCCCATGTGCTGGAAACAGGGAAGTCTGTACGAGGCCTCCCCTGACAGATCAGCAGGCTTAGCAGTCCATGCAGAGCCAATAAACACGGTCTCCTTGGACTTTAATAACATTTTGAATGGGTTCCCACTTAAGCAGTCCTTGAGAAACTTGGAAAATATGGCTCAGGGTGAAAGTTTTATTAAGCAGGATGTTGGGGAAATTAGCGGTATCATTTAGCACCCCCCAAAATCACTGTTGGCATTAATTTGCTTTGCCCTAGGTGGTCTCTGAGCCACCCTTGTCTTATCCCCCTCTGTCTCTCTCCTGATCCCAGTGACCCTTCAAAGGGACGTGTACAGCTTTGAACAAGGTTGTAAACTGGGACTTGCATAAAAACAGGGGTCAAGGGAGCTATAACAGAATGATTTAAGCAAACTAAGGCCATTTTATGTTCCAAGTTAAGTGTTAAAAGCATAAAACCATTCTTAAAGACATGCTGGCTGAGTATATGGAGAATAAAACTTCCTTCTGAAAATAAACTTTGTCTTCTACAATCAGTTCATTATATACCATCACAAAAGTGTGGTCCAGGCAGAGGAGAAGGCATTGCAAACGCAGAGCAAGGAGCAGAAATTGCAAATGGGTTGAGAGTGGGGAGGAGCGAGTGGCTGCACGGGACAGGACGTGGCTGAGGCTGAGGGAACTGCTCAGGGATCCTGTCCCTCCCTCTGGAGGTCACCCCTTAAATGCACAGCTACCTGCCAGCAAGAGGCAGAAAACAGAAGAGAACAGAGAAAATCACAGCTACTGATAGTTACAGCCGCCATGGATCTGTGTTTCCTAAATGCAGAACACTGTGCTCAGAGACTTCTGTACATCTTCTCACTTGATTTCTCCAATAAATTTGCAAAGAATGCATTATTCCCTACTTCACACATAATCTAGCTTAGGGGGGATTTAAACTCAGCACCCGCCCCCCACTCTAAAGAGTATAGTATTTTTTAAAAACCACATCACACAGAAGATGAATATAAGTAACTGCCTGTGATGACATGATCACTTCTTACGCTTTTCCTGCATTTACATACACTTCCTGCATATGTTTTTTTGGAAAAATCACTTATTTTAAAAAATACAAGTCATACATATTTAACACATTCTCATAAAAGCCAAAAAAATAAGAATCCTTCTGATAGTCCTATAATTAAATAGCTGTAAACACAAAAGCATATTGGAGAAAAAAATTTTTGAAGAGAAAAACAAAATCTACAGTCCCTCCACTTTGATGAAGCAACTGGGAGTGATGAGAATATTACTTTTCGGTCTGATTTTTTTTTCTGCATCTGTTTTGTGACATACATTTGCATTTTGTATCCTGCTTCCCTCACATTACGTCATGGGCATTTTCTGTGTCGTCTGCCTGGTCTTCTTGCTAGGTAACATTTAACTGAGAGCCACAGTTTACTTAAACATCCCCCTACGGTTGAACATTTAGATCATTTCTAGTTATTTGCTATTATCAAGTGTGCTGTGATTAAGATCTCCAGGCATATTTTCCCCCCTTTCTCTCATTTGGATTATTTCCCTAGCATTCCCAGAAGTGGAATTATTAGGTCAAAGGGTGTGAACATTCTTAAGGCTCTTCTTGATGCATAGTGCCTAATTGTTTTCCAGAAGGACTGAACCCATTTTTGTTACTTGGAAACTGGCTACTTTCTCTGTGTGGGAAGTTCTGGGGAAAGATTTTGTTTAAGATTTCTCATTCTGCTTAACTGAAATCACTACACTTTCATTTTGCTGTTTCATGCGGCCCCTTTCAAAGTTTGTTGACAGTGTTTGACCAACTGATTACTGGGTGGAAGATTTATAGCGGT
The DNA here is from genome assembly GCF_000754665.1 of Bison bison bison. Lineage (NCBI taxonomy): Eukaryota > Metazoa > Chordata > Mammalia > Artiodactyla > Bovidae > Bison > Bison bison. Next base: position 30,504,071 of record NW_011495018.1, read on the forward strand.
CTCCCTGTCTCCAGGCTCTTCCTGCCTTCAATCTGTTTTGCTTACTGCAGCCAGATTAATTCCTGTGGAAACATCACTTGCCTTGTGTCACTGCCTGCTCAGTAACTTGTAGTGACTCTGTTTTCTCCAGGATCAAGTCCAGACTCGTCTACTGGGCCTTAAAGACCCTGCTGAGGTCCCACCGCCCTTCCCAATTCAATCGGATCTCCTACCAACCTCAGCAGAAACTTTCAGCCACTCCTAATCCTCCAATTATGCTCCATCTGCTCTCCCCTTTTGCTTATGTTTTCTCCCACCTGGAATGCTTCCCCATCCTTTCTACCTAGTTCAAATCCTCTGCTTTCAGGATGGCTCAGTCTCACCCAGTCAGTTGAGAATTCTGCAAGAAAAGTCATGGAAAGTGGGGAAAGACCTAGAATGAGGAATGCAGAAAGAGGGGGAATCAAAGGAAGGAATGCAGTGGTGATGGTAGGTATGCCATCGGGGGCCAGGAGGACACAGGCGTCCTCTCATTAAAGTCATGAATGAAGGGGTTGGCAACAGAGATCAGAATGAAGGCAAAATTCTTTGTAGTACTGATGACATTTAGGCCATTTCTAATGGCCTAAAGAGGGGATCTGTAAGAAAACAGGGTTATGAGCTAGGGCTAAAAAAATGATGATGGAAATGGCAACCCATTCCAGTACTCTTGCCTTGAAAATCCCATGGATGGAGGAGCTTGGTGCAGGCTACTATCCACGCGGTCGCAAAGAGTTGGGCACAACTGAGCGACTTCACTTTCACTTTCGCTTTGAAAAATAATGGTCAATATGGGAAAATTAATTTATATTTTATGAAAAGAAACCCTCAGGAAGCCCAGTGCTGGAATGGTAGCTCTCTGCTCATCAAGGACTCTTTAGCTGTCTGCAGTGCCATCCCTAGGGTATGGCCCTCCTCCTCATGCTCCTATATAGTATTTGGGGCACCAACCATCACATCTGGAGTCCAGACAATAACAGGCATAAAGATGATGAAAAATGGCTCTGTTTAGGGAGAGTTCCTGGAAGTCACAGGCAACGCTTTTGTTCAGAACTCATTGGGGTAGTCACATGGCTGCACCTAGCTATAAGGGAGTCTATATGCCCAGGTAAAAATCAGAATTACATTACTAACCAAAGAGAAGAGCAGATGTGGGGGCATGCAGCTAGCAGTCTGTGCTACCAGCTATTATGGCACTAGCCTAATGAATTTATATCTATTATCTCTTTTAATTTTTATACCAATTCTCTGAGCAAGTACATAGTGGAAAGGAAAGTAAGACCTAGACTGTGTTTAAGTCCAGAGCCTGGGTTCTTTTTAAAAATGTTTTTAGGCTTCGTGGAAATTTATGTTTCATGATATTAAAAAATCACAAAATAATCGATAATTTTTTTGGACTGTGCGTGGTCTTTGTTACTGTGTGAGGGCTTTCTCTAGTTGAGGTGAGCAGGGGCTACTCTGCGGGCAGTGCTCGGGTTTCTCACTGCGGTGGCTTCCTTTCTTGTGGAGCACAGACTCAAGAGCTCGTGCTCGGGGGCTTCAGTAGTGGCAGCAGCAGGCTCAGTAGTCGTGGCTCTCGGGCTTAACTGATCCGAGGCATGTGGAATCTTCCTCAACCAGGGGTCAAAGCTGTGTTCCCTACATTGGCAGGAGGATTCTTACCCACTGTACCACCAGGAAAGTCTGATAATTTTTTTTCTTGACCAAACACACACACTTCACATTTCAGAGATTGAGTCTTACAGACTCTGAAGTTGCATCTCACCACACAGAACTGACTGGAGCCCCTCTTTTCATATGAGGTTAGCTACATTTTTATACTATAGGGTCTTATTCATGAAGAATATATAAGATTTTCTCTGTAGGTTGTAAAATACAAGCCATTCTCAATAAATAATATTGAAGTAAAGTTCTATAGAGAAAAATAGCAATTAATTTTGTAGACCGTTTAAGTTAAACAGTTTCCAGAAGTGAGATGTCTACTGAAATAGTTGTGAATGTGAAAGAGGGCAAGAAAGGTGAAATTCTTCCTCCTTCAATTTGTATTGTGTTTCAAATTGTCACTCTGGTTTACCTAGAAAACAAATGAATGGGGAACTGCCTCATAGACAGGGTGCAGGTTTGCTAATGCTAATTTGTGACTAACTGGAATCTGAGATGCTAGGGAGGTTAACTTTTGCTGGAGTTGGATGGCTTTCATAGCCCTAGTTGGGAAGGCAGGGTGAGGGTGAGGTAGGATGGTAGGGGGCAGAGGGCATATTTGATTACAGAAGGAAAGCTGTTTGGAAAAGTTTTTTCAGACTGAGAAGGATTGCAGACGGAGAAGGAAGAGACAGCATAGCACAGAGACTACTTTTAAAAATACTGCGGACAGGGAATGGGGTCGAGGAGGCCAAATGGAGTTTAACTACTTACAGATAGGCAGTTTTAGCTTTACACCACTGGCTACCCTGACTGCTGCCCAAGTTCCCAAGGCCGAATTACATTCAAGGACTGAAGCTAAAGAATGGTCAGACCCAGTAACTGCCAACATTTTGACCCTGTGCCCTGCTTTTGGTGACTGTGTGAGCCGGAGTTGTCTGCAGGCTGCAGTATAGGAGGGGTTGCATTCCAAAGGAATGACGGAGTCTAGGTGATGCCAAGGGAGAGCAGCCAGAGAAAACCAAAGCGAAAGGCTAGTTCCCAGAATGTAAGCAGCTGGAAGGCAAGGCCCAGGTCTGTTTTCTTCCATCTATATCCTTATGCCAAGTACACGGTCTAGTCCGTTGTTCCTTCTACCCTTACGCAGTGAAGTTTTGTTAAATGAACAAATGAACAACTTCTCAGCTGAGGTCACAAGCTAAGAAGGGGCTCTAAGCACCTTCCTGCTGCCCATTTAAGGTGACCAGTTGGGAATGTCAGGAAACATGCTATGGGAGGCAGCCCTGGCCAACTTCATCACATGGGCGAAGTGCTGGTTGAAGCCAGGGGCTGGTTTCAACAATATGGTGGGTCTCTGCTGTGGGGCCTACAACCTTAAATGGCAGTGATTGAGAAATACCTGAGATTGGATAAGGGGAGTACTTCATCCTTTCTGTCTCTTTTGCCCTCTTCCTACCATTTATTGACCCCTTATTAAGTCTCAGGCCTTCCCTGGTGGCTCAGACAGTAAAGAATCTGCCTGCAATGCAGGAGACTGGGATTCCATCCCTGGGTCAGGAAGATTCCCCTGGAGAAGGAAATGGCAACCCACTCCAGTATTCCTGCCTGGAAATTCCATGGACAGAGAAGCCTGGCAGGTAACAGTCCATGGGGTCGAAAAGAGTCGGACACGACTGAGTGACTAACACAACTAAATCTCAGGTATCATCTTAAATGCTGTACATGTATTATCTCATTTAGTCTTCTGATATTCTACAGAGGTCAACATTAACAATCCCCATTTTTCAGATGAAGAAACTGGAACTAGAAGGGGTTAAGTAACCTATTCGAGGAATGAGAGCTCTTAAATGGGAAAGCAAGATACCTATCTAACTCTCCCTGAACCGAAAGTGAAAGTTGCGACTCTGCAACCCCATGGATTACACAGTCCATAGAATTCTCCAGGCCAGAATATTGGAGTGGATAGCCTTTCCCTTCTCCAGGGGATTTTTCCAACCCAGGGATCGAACCCAGGTCTCCCACATTGCAGGAGGACTCTTTACCAGCTGAGCCACAAGGGAAGCCCAAGAATACTGGAGTGGGTAGACTATCCCTTCTCCAACAGATCTTCCTGACCCAAGAATCCAACAAGTGTCTCTTGCATTGCAGGCGGATTCTTTACCAACTGAGCTATCAGGAAAGTCCCCGACCCCAAAGCTCTAATCTTAACCATCCCGCTCCCGGCCTCTGTTCCAACTCACGTACTCAACCTGGTTGCAAACCATTTTGTTTACCTATCTACTTAACATTTTATCTTGATATATTTTCAGATGAACAGAAATTTTGCAAAAACAATACAAATAATCCCCACATGGCCACCAACCACAACATCCTAAATGTTGGTCTTTTATTGCCAGGAGTAAGTATTGCTTCCATTTTCTGACTACATTTTTATGTCCTGTTGGACTTAAACTTCCATCGATTTTTTGGGGGATTGTAGATCCTGCCTGAAGGTGAGGAGAAGAAGTATGTGGCAGCTGGCTGATGGGGAGGACGCTGCACTGACCACATGGGAACCCTGATCACCCCAGAACAGATGTACCGACTCCCAGCATTCCCCCAGAGGACAGCAGGGTCATCCAGTGACTCATCTAATGGTGAGGCTTCTGAGGAATGTCCCCAGATGCCATGCTTGAGAGATTCATTAGCCACAAAAGATATCTAAACAAGGGAAACATTAGCAATGATGGCCCCTCGTAATAATTCCACCTCTTCCTTTTGCTGTCAGTTCAGGGCAGAAAGATTTACTGTGAACCTACTATGTGTCAGGCACTGGGGAAAATGATAACCTTGTCAGTGATGCTGCCTCAGAAAAAAACAAGATGGTTAAATAGAAAAGACAGGGGAGCCTCGGTAGGAATTTCCCCACTGGTATTCGATCAGGGACCCTCAGTTAGGGAAAAACCTCAAATTATTTTGGAAACAAAATTAGGAGACTAGGCATGGGGGAGAGGGGCAGGAGAAGATGGGACAAGTTCCTGCATGAAAACAAGGTAATCCAGCTCTGTTTCCTGCCTAATGCTGGTGGTCCTACGGTGGGGGTGGGGTGCAGCTCAGAGGGAGGCAGGCCCTATGAGAGGTGGCCAGAGAAGGGAGGGGGCCAAATACTGCAGTTTTAAGGGAAGAGAAATACAGGTAGAGTCCCCAGACAAACCTATAGGCTATAAAAAGATGAGAGGATTTGGCTAATGCTTCTGGGACAATATCTGCCTATAGAGCAGAGAGGACAGTCACAGGGAGCACCCTTGCCCCCCAGGCATTCACTGGACCTGTAAGCCTTCTTGGTCCTTTTTCCTTGCATCTTCTCCATGCCTCCCGCATGTCCAATTTCATCCTGCAGACTTCTACTGACCCAGAAAACCCCAGAGGGGACCTGCTGAGGCTCTGAGGTCAGGCAGGTCTGGATTCATGTCCCAACTCTCTCACTAACCATTTGGAAGGCCACTTAACTAACCTCCCGGAATCTAAGTTTCTCATCTGTAAAGTGCAGGTGATGATACCTTCTCATGAATTTGACTAGCTTTACACCACTGGCTACCCTGAGTGCTGCCCAAGTTCCCAAGGCCGAATTACATTCAAAGACTGAAGCTAAAGAATGGTCAGACCCAGTAACTGCCACCATTTTGACCCTGTGCCCTGCTTCTGGCGACTGATGATGGAAGGAGCTTATGCATGGAAAATGCCCAACCTGGCTCCAGGAAGTCTTCCTCCCAATTTCTCAGGCCGCTTTCCCCTCCCACCTGCCTGCCCTTCATCTCTGAAAGCAACAGTACCCAGGGTGTTGCTTTCTCCTTGTCCATTTTACCCAGGTTAGGGTGGAAACAGATCATGGAGCCTGAAGATCTGGGTCTGATTCCTGGTTCTGCCATTTAAAAGCTGTGTGACCTTGGAGAAGTCATTTAACCTCTCTGAGCTCCAGGTGCCTCACTTGCAAAATGGAAATGATAGCTACCTCAAATGAGATCATGTAGGAAAGTATTTTGTAAGCATTGAGGAACTTTATGAGACCCAGCTGATGTTTTGCTGCCCTTCTTATCTCTTTCCACAATTTTCCCGTTCCCACCCGCCATCCTTTGACATCAAGCCCAACTTGGGTAGAAGGAGCACTGAACCAGGAATTAGGGGCTGTGAGTTCTGGTCCAAGCTCCATCATTAATTTTGGGTCACTTGGCAAATCATGCTCTTCCCAGGGCCTAGGTTTCTGTCTGAAGAGAATCTCTCTCACGGCCTCTTCTACCATGAGGTGCCACAAATTTGTGGCTATCGAGGTCAGGAGTTTATTTCTGAACAAGAATACAGTTGGACTTGGAGGACGTCACTGCTCCTGTGCACAACTCTGCTCTCATCACATTCTTCTATTAACATGTTCAAGATCATGCACTTCTGGGTCGTGTGTGAGCCTGAGGGTGTCTCCAATACTCAGTTTAGAGTAATTAGTCTTTTTGACCCTTAGCAGGGGAAATGTCTCCAGTTGGGGGGAAATGAAGTTGTCAAACACAACCCTTAAGGACAGGGAGATTTATAGATCACATACAAAAGCACAGGAATTAAACAAACAAACAGGGAAAGAGCACTTAACAGCTCAGACCAAACAATATATACCTCACGCTATGCTCAGGCAGGTCACCCAGTGGTCTGAGGTCTCCCCAGGCACCACCCAAGTATAACTGCCCAGACAATTGTTCATCTTCCAAGAAACCCTTCCCAGAAACCACAGGGTGGCAGGAAGGTAAAACCAATGACGTCACTGAGGGGAAGAAACGGCAGCGGTCAGTATGTCCTTCAATGTCCATTTTTTTAAAACTTGCCTTTGTGTAGCCCAAGATTTGGCCCTGCCGTCTGTCTTACCCTGCCTCGTGGTGCCCTGCTCCCCAACTACTCACCACACCGCACCTCCTCATGTCCCTCCCGCTCTGCTGCCCTCTTGGTCCTCTCTCAGGTAGAGTCTCCAAAAAATGCAGGATGCAGGGCTTCCCTGGTGGCTCCGTGGTAATGTAAGAGACACGGGTTCAATCCCTGGGCTGGGAAGACCCTACATACCTCACATCAACTAAGCCGAAGCCCATGTACCCTAGAGTCCACACTCCACAATAAGAGAAGCCACCGCAATGAGAAGTGAGTGTACCACAAGTAGAGAAAAGCCCACGCAGCAATGAAGAGCCAGCACAGCCAAAAGCAACTAACTAAATAAAAATTATTAAAAAGACCAGGTCAACCAGCAGTCCAAGGTCTAGTTTTATTAAAAATAATAATAATAATTTCAGCTAAATCACAATTTTTTTTTAGTGTAAGTTTGTCTTGTGGAATATTTGGGATATACTCATACTAAAAAATAGTCATGGTTTAACTGAAATTTAAATTTAAGTAGGCATTTATGTTTTGTTTGTTTGTTTGTTTGTTTTTACCTTTTATTTTGTATTGAGATATAGCTTTCTTTGTGGCTCAGCTGGTAAAGAATCTGCTTGCAATGCAGGAGACCTGGGTTTGATCCTTGGGTTGGGAAGATCCCCTGGAGAAGGGAAAGGCTACCCACTCCAGTATTCTGGCCTGGAGAATTCCATGGGCTGTATGGTCAGCAGGGTCACAAAGAGTTGGACAGAACTGAGCGACTTTCACTCACTCACTCACAGCCAATTAACAATGTTGTGATAGTTTCAGTGAAGGGATTTGGTCCTACGTGTATATATACATATATCCATTCTCCCTCAAACTCCCCTACCATCCAGGTTGCCATATAGCACTGAGCAGAGTTCCCTGTGCTATATAGTAGGAGTTTGTATATTTTCATGTGCTAAATGCTACTATTTTCAAAGCATTTTTTACTTGTTTCATCTCTGTCCAGAATATACCACCCCCACATCTTTCCTTGGCCAGGTCTATGTCATTCAAGTTCCACTCAAGTGCCCCTCCTTCAAGTGACACTCTGATGCTCCCTTTTAATACAGATTAGCTGCATTCCCCACATAGTGCTTTTCTATTATATTCCCCTGTATTATCTCACTCTGAAATGAATTTGCCTAATTGTTTTCTTGCTTAATGTCTATTTCTTTCAGCTAGAATAAGAGACATTGCTGTGTTTTTCCCTAATCATTTGCCATCACCTGAATGTACCTGGGACATGCTCAGCATTTAATAAATATAGGTTGAATAAATGAACAAGTAGAATGTATGCTTCAGAGCAGTGTTTCACAAACTTTAATGAAACCCTAGAGATTTTGTTCCATTTTGTTAAAATCCAGATTCTGAATCTGTAGGCTGGGCATAGGCCTGAGACTGGCATTTCTAACAAGCTCTCAGTGATGCTGAAGCTGCTGGTTCACAGACCACACTTTAGGAGGCAGTGGAATTCTCTGTGATGATGGAAATCTACACTCTCCAATATGGCAGATATGGGCCACGTTTGGTTATGAAGTACTTAAAATGTGGCTGGTGTCACTAAGGAATTGCACTTAATTAAAAATTTTACTTAATTTTCCTCAGTTCTAATTAATTTAAGTTTAAATGGTACACCTATTTGAACATCACAACCCTAGGGAAGTGGTTCTCAATCTTGGCTACACATAAGAATCACCAGAAACACATTTAAAAATACAGATGTTCAAGACAGAATCCAGACAAATTAAATTAAATTAAGTCAGTATCTCTGGGTTTGGGTCTTACTGCATTAGTTCTTACTCTTTTTTTTTCTTTTGGCCATGCTGCACGGCATTTGGGATCTTAGTTCCCTGACCAAGGATCAAACCCATGTCCTTTGCAATGGAAGTGCAGAGTCTTACTCACTGGACCACCAGGGAAGTCCCTACTCTTGTTTCTTAAAAGCTCCCCCAGGTTATTCCTAAGTGCATCCAGAGGTGAAGACCTCACCTTAAAGTTTTCAGAGCAGCAATATTTTCCATTCAATTCTTATCACAGCCTAGACAGCAGATAGAATAACTGAGGTGCAGGAAGGTACGTGGATTTGCCCCAGGTTATATAGTTGGAGAAACAGGTGGCAGAGGATGAGATGTTGGATAATATCACCAATTCAATGGACATGAGTTTGAGCAAACTCCAGGAGATACTGAAGGACAGGGAAGCCTGGCGTGCTGCAATCTTGGCTACACATAAGAATCACCAGAAACACATTATACAGAGTGAAGTAAGCCAGAAGGAAAAACACCAATACAGTATACTAACGCATATATATGGAATTTAGAAAGATGGTAACAATAACCCGGTGTACGAGACAGCAAAAGAGACACTGATGTATAGAACAGTCTTATGGACTCTGTGGGAGAGGGAGAGGGTGGGAAGATTTGGGAGAATGGCATTGAAACATGTAAAATATCATGTAAGAAACGAGTTGCCAGTCCAGGTTCGATGCGTGATACTGGATGCTCGGGGCTAGTGCACTGGGACGACCCAGAGGGATGGTATGGGGAGGGAGGAGGGAGGAGGGTTCAGGATGGGGAACACATGTATACCTGTGGCGGATTCATTTTGATATTTGGCAAAACTAATACAATTATGTAAAGTTTAAAAATAAAATAAAGATTAAAAAAAAGCAAAAAAAAAAATACAGATGTTCAAGACATAATCCAGACAAATTAAATTAAGTCAGTATCTCTGGGTTTGGGTCTTACTGCATTATATCTTACTCTTTTTTTTTCTTTTGGCCATGCTGCACGGCATTCGGGATCTTAGTTCCCTGACCAAGGATCAAACCCATGTCCTCTGCAATGGAAGTGCAGAGTCTTACTCACTGGACCGCCTGGGGTCTCAAAAAGCCGGACACGACTTAGCGACTAAACAACAACAGATACATCTGGTAATTGATGGAGTCAGGACCCGCACAGCCCTGTTTCCACATGCATCCTCCGCCTTAAATTCTTTGTGAAAAGAGGCAAATGTCCTCAGTCCGCCAGTCCTCCACAGCTGCCATCCTCTACCCACAGCTGCCACCAACTTCCACCTGCCTTTGATGCCCTCTTTCCCAGGGTCGTGTCTGGCCTCATCTTTCCCGAGAGAAGAGAGCTGGTTAGAACCCACACTCTATTTTCATCACTGATAGATAAAAGAATGAATCTCTCTCTACCAGACAGGAAGGAGATCCAAATTTGAGTGGAGGAGGGTATTTGGCTGTGGAACTCACCAGTTCCGAGGTGGAGCATCCAAGTGGAGCAGACCCATTCCTTCCTGTGGCACCTGCCCATGAGGGCACAGACCCAGGGGTCTTAGGGAGGGAAGTCAACAGTAACAACACAGGAGACCTGGGGGGATCTCCTGAAGAGTTCACAGACCCTGCTGGGGTTTTCCAGAGCAGGGTTGGGAGGGTTAGTTTTAGGTGATCCATGGAAAAATTATTAAATATTTAATACTTATGTGTTTATTTTAATGTATATTAAGAAAAACACAACTCATTAAATCTGCAATTTCACAGACATTTCTGATATAAAGTTCCTGGAAAAGTTAATTTACTTAAGAAAAAACAGAGCACATTTAAAGCAAAATGTTAAGGAAATAAGAGTCTGAGTGGGTCTTGGATATGGCCAACACGGTGATGGCGGCCTGGGTGTACCCCGAAGGTACAGTGGGAGGGGGTGGACAGTGTCCTTTGTTTGGGAGGTCAGAGGTGGAAGGGAAGGCTTTCAAGGAAACATTCTTATCCGAGGCATGTCTTCTAATAATGAAGAATTTCTCTTGTTGACAAGAAAGCCATTGTCTTGGAATAAAGGACAGGAATGAAAACAGCACTGCATCAAGCCCTCCAAGGCCCACAGTGAGGTCCAGGTGAGGGAAGGGAAAAGTCTCCAGCTCTTTCAAGTCCCAACAAGCCTGCAGCAGACCACACTCAGCCCAACACCTGGGTCCTGCTGCAGACACGCCGGGAGAACTGCAGTTGTCAGAGTCCAGGACAAGGACAGGCCCTCGTGGAGACCAAAGAGCCTGGTCCTAGATGTCCAGGGACACCTGAGTCTCACCAGTCCCAGACCCTGCCTGGAGCCCAGGTGGACTAACCTCTGAGTGGCTACGGCCAAAAAGTATACACCTGTTATCTATGGGTCCAAACCCACATACACTCAATTCACACCGTTAACTGTCAGGGGAACTCGCAGTCCCCTAGGGAATGGATGAACCAGGACTCTGGGATGGTGAGAGGATGTGTACTCAGTTTAATGCGCTGACCACCACACTGTGAGAATGATGGATGATAGATGATGGATCTAGTTTTTAGGAATGAGAGTTGCTGTTTTTAAGATGCTCCTCCAAGAGGGCAGGAGGTATGGAGAGGCAGAGCACAGAGGATTTTGGGGCCAGTGAAAATATTCTGTGTGATACTAACACGGTGGACACATGCCATCATGCATTTGTCCGAGCCCATGGAATGTACACCACCAAGGATGAACCATAATGCAAAATACGGACTCAGGTGATGATGTCAATGTATATATCACTAGCAACAAAAGCACCACTCTGGGGGCTGGTGTAGAATATTGATGTTGGGGTAGGCTGTGCGTGTGGGGTGGGGGTAGGGAATATATAGAGATTCTCTGTAATTTCCTTTTAGTTTTGTTGTGAACCCAAAACTGCTCTTAAAAATAAATAAAAAAAAAAACAAGAGAATTTGTGAACACACACCCAAAATCCAATCAAAATAATCCAGGGGTGGGTGGAGGGTGACTTCGAGAGAACCAATTTAATAGTGGGTGTAACTGAGGAAGCTTAAACTGTTTATATTTCATGGGACTTGGGCTAAAGAAAGAATGTGCTCAGAACTGGCGAAGTCTGTATAAGGCATCCATGAAAGTTTGCTCAGAGAGCCAGTTTATAGCTACAGTACGATGTGGGGGATATGGTGCCCAGACTCACAACTTGGAGATCAGCTGTGGAGGCAGGTCACAACTATAACCACAGTCACATCAATGGCTAACATTAAGAGAATACTTACAAGTGTCAGCCACAATTTAAACGCATTTAATCTTACAACAACCTTAGGAAGTAGGCATTAATAATATCCCCATACTACAGATGAGGGAACTGAAGAACAGAGCTGTTAAGTGACCCACCCAAAGCCATATCTGGCTAGGAGGCATGGAGATATCTGGCGCTCACAACTGCACAATACTGCCATTAAGACCATCCAACTAACACCCATGCTCTAAGCTCATGCTCACCAAGCTATACTCAAAGGCATTGCTGGCTAAGACAGCAGTGATGGTTTAGTCATTAAGTCATGTCCAACTCTTGCGACCCCATGAACTGTAGCCTGCCAGGTTCCTCTGTCCATGGGATTTCCTAGGCAAGAATACTGGAGTGTGTTGCCATTTCCTTCTCTAGACGACAGCAGGGTGGGACTCAAATCTTAGCTTTATCACAGTTCAGTTTCTGAACCATTTTATGCCCCAATCCCTCGTCTGTAAAATGGGAATAGGAACACCTGTCTTGCAGGGTATATGAAGATGAAATGGGAGGCTGTACTCAAAGCCCTTAGCAGTGTTCTTGGCATGGGGAGGCTGTCTTGGTCACTGACCAGCTTAACCTCCCCTAGAGGTAAATCTTCTTGGGGAACCTCATAACAATGGCTCCCTTTTACTGAGGGCTTCCCATATGCTGTGCCCTCTGCTAAGAGCTTTGAGTACATTCTCCTGTTTCATTGTCACACACCCTGCAAGGCAGGTGATAATCATTCTGATTCAAACATTTGAATTCTGGTTTATCTATTTGCTTCTTGGGAATGTAATCATTTCCCCAGAAACAAATATCTTCTGGGTATAGAAACCAAACTGCACCTTCTAGCCTGAAAAGCTGAGGCCCTGGCCCAGAGGGCTCCATGGAGATGCCTAGAGGGCCAACCCCCCTCCCCCGGGCACCAGCCATCTGCTGCATGGAGCCACCTCTATAGGCTGCCACAGGGTATGTCTGGGACACCCTTAAGCTGCTAATCCTAGCATCAACACCATGCTTTTCCTTGAAGGATTTCCTTTAACAGAATTGGTATTGACTAATATTAACACACAATCACAAAACTGTTAACACCAATGCTTGTTTGATGTATGGCCCCCTAGGCAAATATCTGCATATGTATCTATACATCCTTTTTAAAAGAAAAAAACAAAACAGAATCTCTTATGTACAGTTCTTGCTTTTTCACTTAATATATGATAGAAATCTTTCCACATCATAATATACAGCTCTATACCATACTTTAAAAATCTACATAAAAATGCAGCATGCTTTTAACTGGTTAAGGAAGAGTGAACATTTTTCCTTTTTAACTCCTCAATATTTTTAAACTTTTCAACAATGAAGGTATATTGCTTCAGTGAAAAAGAGATTAGAAGTGCTTTTTTAAGAACTGATATTGAAAAGATGGACTTCCCAGGTGGCGCTAGTGGTAAAGACCTGCCTGCCAGTGCAGGAGACGTAAGAGACTTGGGTTCGATCCCTGGGTCAGGAAGATCCCCTGGAGAAGGAAATGGCAACCCACTCCAGTATTCTTGCCTAGAGAATCCCATGGACAGAGGAGCCTGGTGGGCTATGGTCCATGGGGTCACAGAGTCTGACATGACTGAAGCGACTTAGCACATTGAAAAGATAATATAGCAACACCAAAAGTAAGCATAGTTTCAGTTTTGTTCATTATTTTACAGTTCTTTTCCACATACAGGAACTAGAACAAATATTTTTACCTAGTTAAGACAATGCTGAAATACTCCTTTATCACACTCTCTGAAACACTTGCCCATTTTATACGGAGCTCCCTTAAAGGTGTGTGGAGGGCACGGGGGCGGTGGGAGCTGACGGGCTATTCCACAAGACAGTGACCAGAGCAGAGCTCCAGGGACAGAGCCCTTAGTGCTCTGGTGAAACCCCTGGACCCCTACTCAGAATAACACTTTCAAATGTATAAAATAATACATACAGGATTACAGGAGAAACCAGTTCCATTGAAGCATAATCAAAATAGAAATATGTAAAATAGTAATAATATATGTATCTCTTTGGGCACTAAGGAACAAAGTCTAGCAGTGAGTCTAATTTCTATCATTAATTCCAAAGTTGTGATGAACACAAATATTTCATGATATCTACAACACAACAATGTGGTTTGAAAACATCTGTGATTTCTATTGGTGACAAGTCTCAGGATCATGAATATGGGTGTGGTTATTGAGCACATTTGTAACTCAAGGAAATGCTACATTTCATGTTAGTAAAAATTAAGATGTCATTTTTTCCCACCCAAATTCATAGGCCCCCTGAACTCTTAAAAGAGAAGTGGGTTCTAGGTTAGCATCCGTAGGTGCCTGCTCTACAGAATATCTATACTTAGTAGCCTAGGAAAGATGAAGGGAGAAAATTAAGTCCTTTTCATTTTTTCTTATGTCTTCTACCCAAACCACCATGCTCTCTAGCTCCCATGATTATGAGATCATTCACAATTAATTTTCTAGAGATGGGTTTCTCCTATCTCTAAATGATTGCCCAGCCCCCACCCGCTTCCACTCCCTGGTCACCCTCCGTACATACATAGAAAGAAGCTCTTCTCACCATCCTTCAACTCAGCACATTTCATATTTGCACTAGATTTAACATGCACAACCCTCCTTCTTCCTTCCTGATAGTTTCAAAGTCGTCAAACAAGTCCAATCAGTTCTGAACGAAGGAAGCTGGATAATCCGCCTACTTATTGGAGGCTGCCTAATCCAAATAGATGTTTTTCATCACTGATGGTATTTTCCAGGACTCTGCAAATCCAGAGGATCAGTCTCCTTCCTTCACACAAGCATCGGCGCTGGATTCATTTCTGAAATCGCCGGCACCAAACAGGCTCTGGTTCTTGGCCCAAGTTTCAGAAATTATCTGCAATGATTGTACTCTCTTTTCCTTCCACTAATAATTATATAACATATTGTTTTGTGTGGCACCTTATGCTTCTCAGAAGTAATGCTCACACATGAAATGCTATTATCCCAGAGGCAGGATGTGGACACGGAACTCTGGATTTCTAGCCCAATGTTCATTCCAAGATGCCAAGATTCAATTATTACTATTTCCATTATAACAGAGAATTCCTGAAACACAGTGATCTTACGTCCCCTATAACTAAACATGAAAGTCTCCTGATCTCCTTTAATATTATTTGAAAATTTAAAATGCTTAAAATATTGTGGCTAAAAGCAAATTAAAGCAATGGAAATTTTAAAACACTCTAGTTTTAAAGATGGAGAAGGCAGTGGCACCCCACTGCAGCACTCTTGCCTGGAAAATCCCATGGGCGGAGGAGCCTGGTAGGCTGTAGTCCATGGGGTCTCGAAGAGTCACACACGACTGAGCGACTTCACTTTCACTTTTCACTTTCATGCATTGGAGAAGGAAATGGCAACCCACTCCAGTGTTCTTGCCTGGAGGATCCCAGGGATGGGGGAGCCTGGTGGGCTGCTGTCTATGGGGTTGCACAGAGTCGGACACGACTGAAGCGACTTAGCAGTTTTAAAGATACTACTCTTATTTTGATTTTTAAAGACATCAGAATTTAACTTCAGTTACATAATATCCTAGTTGTGTGGTTGTCCCAGTTTCCCTGGGACTGCCTGTTTTAAAGCCCTTCTCATACAAATAAGAAACAGGGAATGCAGGGGGCTTTTGTACCTGGGAAGACCCTTCAGGGTCCTGCTCAGTTTCAGTATTGCCAGCTCCAAGGGGGTATATTCCCATGTTTCTGTGAATGACATGTACCCCCTGAAGTTGTGCAGGGTAGCCCTGGGAGAAATGGATGGCTTAGGGTTAGAGGTAGTTCATCAAAGAGATGGAATGAGCACTTTGTCTCCCAACTTTCAGGCCTCTCTTCCTTGCAACATCAAATTAAGTTTGATTAAGCCCAAGATCTGATTTTTCCAACACAATCCTCTCTCCTCTCCCCACCAACTAGCCAGGATCTGGAACTTTTGTCCTTGTAGATTCAGCGCCTCCTACACTCTTCCCCGGGCTTCCCTGGTGGCTCAGTGGTTAAGAATCTGCCCGCCAATGCAGGAGATGCAGGTTTGATGCCAAGGTTAGGAAGATCCCCTGGAGAAGGAAATGGCAGCTCACTCCAGTATTCTTGCCTGGGAAATCCCATAGACAGAGGAGCCTGGTGGACTGCAGTCCATGGGGTTGCAAAGAGGAGGACACAACTTAGAGACTAAACAAAAACAACTACACCCCCCACCCAGAGTAGGTGCAGTTTCGGTGGCAGGATTTGAGAAATCCATGCTGCACTACCTCCCCAGTGATATATATCCTGCTAGTCTGTTACAGGACTAAAGTGGAAATGATTGGTGAGTGGGGAAGACAGCTTCTCTCTTATATTCGAGCACATCAGTCCTGGGGAGACGGCCTTGTGTTTCTTCTAGAAGCAAAGCACTTCCAGTCTCCAGTGTCCTGGAATCATTCTGCCTTGCATGTTTGTCTAGCCCTATTCGAGCCCCACCCCCACTTCTCTCCCACCACCTACTCCTTCTCGGCAGTGTTGGGGGTGGGTGTCTCTTTGATCTTGGTTCAGGTGGAAACCAGAGGAAATCCTAGATTAGGCTCTGATGGCCAAAGAATGCCTATCAGCCCCAGGGAGGGGCACTCAACTGGAATGAGGTAACAGCATGAATTTTATGTTTATGAAAAAAAGTTGCATCTTGTGATATTTCTGTAAAAGTTGAGCTAATTTGTGTAGGTACTGAGTAGTATGAATCTGATAGAGGTAAAAAACACACATTGCACATGACAATAGGGTTAAAGGTGACCATATGTCCCAGTTTTCTCAGGACCAAGCAGTTTCCCAGAACTTGGGACTTTCAGTGATAAAACCAGGTCACTCCAGTGGGAAATACCACTTACTACTAATAATTTACCATGTGTCAGACACTATTCTAGCACTTTACATTCATTTACTTCTCAACTGACTCAATGAGAGAGGTACTGTAGTTATTTCTGTTCAACAAATAAAGAAATGAAGGATTAGAGAAGCTTTCTAGCTGGCACTCGTAGTGAAGAACTCACCTGCCAACACAGAAGACATAAGAGAGATCGGTTCGATCCCTGGGTAGGGAAGATCCCCTGGAGGGGAGCATGGCAACCCACCCCAGTATTTTTGCCTAGAGAATCCCATGGATAGAGGAGCCTGGTGGGCCATGGTCCATGGGGCCACGAAGAGTCGGACACGACTGAAGCAACTTAGCGTGTACACACAAGTCAAGTAACTTACTCAAGGTCACACAGCTAAGTAAGTATGGAGCTGGGATGGGAACCCAGGTCTATCTGACTCTCAAATCCATTATGGTCCTTAACCATCATCATAATATTCTTTCAAATATTTATGAAGGAAACACGCATTGGGACTAGCCTTTCAGGGCTTATTGTATTGAATTGTGTGGCTCTGAATAAGCCACATCTCTATGACCACTCCTCAGACTAGGAAGAGGTTTAAAAAATAATTCTTCTTATCCTCCTCCTCTCCCCCTCCTCCTCCTCTTCCTCCTTTTTGATACATGATGCTTATTCAATTTTGTAAATGAAATAGAATACTCAGGAATAGATATAACTACATATAGGAACTTACTATTTGATAAAGATAGGACTTCAAATCAGTGGGGAGAAAGGTGGCTTATCCAATGAATGTTGCTGGAACAACTAGGTAACCATCTGGAAAAAATAAATGTGGGTCCCTATTTCACACTTTATACTAAAATAAATTCCAAATGGAGTGAAGGTTTCTGTGAGGGAATGACATCAAAGAAATACTAGAAGGAAGCATGGGAATGGAGAAGATCTTTCTGAGTATGATACAAAATTCAGAAGACATAGAGAGAACTAATAAGGACCTACTATATAGCACAGGGAACTTGACTCAGTACTCTATAATAACCTATATGAGAAAAGAATCTAAAAAAGAGTGGCTATATGTACATGTAAACTGACTCACTTCATTGTATACCTGAAGCTAACACAAGATTCAGTATAGTAAATCAACTATACGCCAATAAAAATTTTTTATAAATAATCCATGAGAAAAATTGTTAAATTCAACTACATCTTAAAAATACTTTGTGCAGCAAAACAAAGTTAAACAGATAAAAGCAACTGACGGAAATATTTTCAAATTATCACAAAGCAAGAATGGTGGCTCAGATGGTAAAGAATTCACCTTCCATGAAGGAGACCTGGGTTCAATCCCCAGGTTGGGAAGATCCCCTGGAGAAAGGAATTGCAACCTACTCTAGTATTCTTGCCTGGAGAATCCCATGGACAGAGGAACCTGGTGGGCTACAGTCCATGAGGTTGCAAAGAGATGGACATGACTGAGTGACTAATACACACATATATACAATGGATAAAGCATTTGTACAAATTGTGAGAAAAATATAACAATACAGCACAATAAAGAAATAATGAGGATAGACAGTTTACAGAAGAGACTGACTCAACCATTTGAAAAGATAGTCAGCTTCAATGATAAGAGAAATGAAATCAAGGCTACAAGAAAGCATAATGTCTCACCAGTTGCACTGGTAAAAATTCAAAAACAAGATAACTCTATATTGGTGAGAATGTAAATTGGTAAAACCTCTTTAGAGGGCAATTGGCAAGGTCAACTGCAATTTAAAATAAGCTATATACAGCTTTTGATTTAACAGTTCTATAGCAACAACACACATGTAGGGCAATGATCTGCAAGGATTTTTATTACAGTTCTTTTAACCATTGGAAGCAACCTATATATTCATCAAAGGGAACTGGTTAGACAATGGTGCTACATCTATCAGTTCAGTTCAGTTCAGTCGCTCAGTCATGTCCAATTCTTTGCAACCCCGTGGACTGCAGCACGCCAGGCTTCCCTATCCATCACCAACTCCCGGAGCTTACTCAAATTCATGTCCATTGAGTTGGTGATGCCATCCAACCATCTCATCTTCTGTTGTCCCCTTCTCCTCCTGCCTTCAAGCTTTCCCAGCATCAGGGTCTTTGCAAGTGAGTCAGTTCTTCAGGTGGCCAAAGTATTGGAGTTTCAGCTTCAACATCAGTCCTTCCAATGAATATTCAGGTCTGATTTCCTTTAGGATTGACTGGTTGGATCTCCTTGCAGTCCAAGGGACTCTCAAGAGTCTTCCCCAGCACCACAGTTTGAAAGCATCAATTCTTTGGTGCTCATCCTTCTATATGATTCAACTCACATCTGTACATCACTATTGGAAAAACTACTGGAGTGGTTTGCCATTCCCTTCTCCAGGGATCTTTCTGACCCAGGGATCGAACCTGGGTCTCCTGCATTGCAGGCAGATTCTTTACTGTCTGAGCCACCAGGGAAGCCCCTAACACTGGAAAAACTGTAGCTTTGACTAGACGAACCTTTGTTGGCAAAGTAATGTCTCTGCTTTTGAATACATTGTCTAGGTTTGTCATAGCTTTTCTGCCAAGGAGGAAGTGTCTTTTAATTTCATGGCTGTAGTCACTGTCCACAGTGATTTTGGAGCCCCAAAATATAAAATCTGTCACTGTTTCCAATGTTTCTCTATCTATTTGCCATGAAGTGATGGGACATAATGCCATTAGTTTTTTGAATGTTGAGTTTTAAGACAGCTTTTTCACTCTCCTCTTTAATCCTCATAAAGAGGCTAATTCCTCTTGGCTTTCTGCCATAAGGGTGGTGTCATCTGCATATCTGAGATTATTCATATTTTTCCAGGCAATCTTGATTACAGTCTGTGATTCATTCACTTGGGCATTTTGCATGATGTACCCTGCAAATAAGTTAAATAAGCAGGGTGACAATATATAGTTTTGACGTACTCCTTTCCCAATTTGGAACCAATCCATTGCTCCATATCCAGTTCTAACTGTTGCTTCTTGACATGCATGCAGGTTTCTCAGGAGGCAGGTAAGGTGGTCTGGTATTTCCATTTATTTCAGAATTTTCCATAGTTTGTTGTGATCCACACAGTCAAAGGCTTTAGTGTAGTCAATGAAGCAGATGTTTTTCTGGAATTCTCTTACTTTTTCTATGATGTTACTTTTCCAGTGGATGTTAGCAATTTGATCTCTGGTTTCTCTGCCTGTTCTAAATTCAGCTTATACATCTGAAAGTTTTTGGTTTACGTGCTGTTGAAGTCTAGCTTGAAGGATTTTGAACATTATCCTGCTAGCATGTGAAATGAACGCAATTGTGTGGTAGTTTGAACATTCTTTGGCATTGCCCTTCTTTGGAACTGGAACTTCCAGTCCCTTCCAGTCCTGTGGCCACTGCTGAGAAATAAATAGATAGATAAATTTTTTAAATGTACGAGAGACCCAGGGTTGGCTTCATGGGTGTACAACCTGTGTACTTGCAAAGGGCTCCGCATTTGGTTTAATGTTCTGATGTCACCATCTTGAAAGTCTTAGTAATTTTTGAACAAAGGTCCCTTCACTTTCATCTTGCACTAGGCTGTGTAAATTATCTTGCCAATTCTGGAGAAATTCTTGGTTTACAAATACTGTCTGAGGTTAGGTCCAGATTTAAAAGGAGATACTTGTGGAAGTCAAAGATATTTTTATTTGCTTGTGGTCACTAATGACAACCATTACAATAAGTAGCCAAATAAATTTTTCAATTACAGGGCAAACAACCAAAATCATCCATATTTGCTTGATCACTGAAAGCCACACATTTGCCCGCAGGAATGCCTACTCTCAAATGATAAGGTTCACTTTGCTCAAACTGGAAAAGCCATTTACAACGCTTCAAAAACTACCTGACATTTCCGCTTTCTGTGAAAGGATGGTCTGCACAACAGAAATCTCGTGTGGTTTCTGCCTGCCACACAGACTAAACAAAATGATGCTTCTGTTAAAACATAAATGCATGAGATATTTCGCTTTTAGGAATTTTGTTATGATAACCCCAGGAAGCAAACAAACACACAGTACTAGCTCCTACCTGACCAGGGTGGCATTGCCCAAGTCTGAACAGTCTTTTCAACCTGGGAAGTTTTAGCCAAGGATGCTTATCCTTAAATGAATGGATTATAAATATATTTTATTATAGGACTAGACTAAGTGACAGAAACACTACAGCAAAGTGAACCAAAGGCAATACTCAGAGGATAAAGAAGGAGAAAGATGCAGCTTAGACAACAATTATATCTACTTAGTTTGCATTTGGTTTCTCGACTATAAAATGGGTAAAATACTACTTACTTCACAAAATCATGCCATGGATTAAATGAGATAATGGACATGAATGTGCTTTGTAAATGACTAATTACTAAGGTATCATCATCCATATCATTATGTAAGCATGTTATTTTGAGTAGGTATCTGTGTTTGTACTGCCAGTGTTGTTTTGAATGGGAGAAGGCAGCCACATTTAATACCTCCAACACTAACTAAAAAAACTTCTTCCAACTGCAAATGTAAGACAGGGCTTCCCAGTGTAAAACAAACAAGCCAGAAGTAAATAGGATGAAAAGCAGAAGTTCCCCTTCACCTTCTACTGCAAATCCTAGTCCTTTTAACAGAGCATAGTAGACATTCTTCCAGGAGGACTTTTATTCATTTATTTATTAACTTTTAATTTTGTATTGGGTATAGCCAATTAACAAAGTTCTGATTATTTCTGGTAAACAGCTGAAGGGACTCAGCCATACATATACATATATCCATTCTCCCCCAAATCTCCCTTCCATCCAGACTGCCACATAATACTGAGCAAAGTTCCACGTGCTATACAATAGGTCCCTGTTGGTTATCCATTTTAAATATAGCAGTACGGACATGACCATCCCAAACTCCCTAACTCTCCCTTCCCCCTGGCAACCATCAGTTCGTTTTCTAAGTCTATGAGTCTCTTTCTGTTTTGTAAGTAAGTCGATTTGTATCATTCAGGAGGAATTTTTAAAAATGTATGTGAATAACAAAATAAAACTGCTAGAACTCTAAGAGATGCATCACAACCCCCTACCCAGTGTTAGGTAATGTCATTTCTTCTCACCTATAAACCCTTTGCTAAAGCAGAGATGCCCATAACTCCTAACCTTGCTTCATTAAATCAGCTGTCCGACGCAGCTGCTTCCTGGATGTTGAGAATATTCACAAGTAATCATTTAAAAACAGATCCTGCCATTAAATTTTAGAATAATTACCACATCTGTCCTCATGGTATTAGGTCTCCGGGGAGTAGACCAGTGGGTGACTCTAATCATTATGGTTTATAGTAATCTTGGGTCACCTTTATAATAACAATAAGTTTTAAAGGCACTTTGGATGTATCACCTCTTCAGGTTTTACAAAGGCCCTATTAGGTAGGTAGGGACATTAGTCCCATTTTAGAGATGAAGAACCTGAGGCACAGAGAGGGCCAGTGGTTTTAAAACTCCAGTGGTATGTGATCCTCATGCAGGGCTTTTGAAAGCACAATCAGGGGATCCCAGTGATTTTCCAAGGCCACCTACATTAAAACCCCCAGGGACTTTATTTAAAGGGCAGATTCCTGGGTTCCACTTCAGACCTATGGAATCAGGTTGT
The DNA here is from genome assembly GCF_000754665.1 of Bison bison bison. Classification (NCBI taxonomy): domain Eukaryota; kingdom Metazoa; phylum Chordata; class Mammalia; order Artiodactyla; family Bovidae; genus Bison; species Bison bison. Next base: position 30,526,283 of record NW_011495018.1, read on the forward strand.
AAAAGTATTTAACCATCACCACCACTCATCTCCAGAACTTTCTCATCCTCCCAGACTGAAACTCTGCACCCATTAAACAACAGCTCCACACTGCCCCTCCCCAAGCCCTGATAACTACTCTTCTACTTTCTGTCTCTATGTACTTGGCCATTCTAAGCACCTCATATAAGTGGAAGCGTTCACTATTTGTCCCTTTGTGTCTGGCTTATTTCATTTAGCATAATGTTGTCAAGATTCATCCATGGTGTAACACGTGTCAGACTTTCACTCCTTCTTAAGGCTGAGTAATATTCCCCTATATGTCTATATCACATTTTGTTTCTCCATTCATCCACTTATAGACACTTGGGTTGTTTCCACCTTTTGGTCATTGCGAATAACGCTGTTATGAACATAGATAAAAATATTTGTTGAAGTTCCTTCTCTCAACTCTTTTGGGCATATACCCAGAAGTGCACTTCCTGGAACATATGGTAATTCTGTGTTCAATCTTTTGAGGAACTATTGTACTGTTTTCTATAGTAGCTGCATCTTTTTATATTCCTACCAGCAATGTACAGGGTTCCAATTTCTCTGCATTTGCTGCAATACTTTTCTTTCTTTTTTTTATATAACAGCTTTAATAGGTATGAAGTGGTGGAATCTGCACTTTCAGCACGCCCCTCCACATGATTGTTACTCACACCAAAGTTTGAGAACTGATGTCTTTAGAAATCTTAGCAGCAGAAATCTTAGGGGCAGTGAGCCTTCTAATTCTGAGAAGCAAAGCTGGGTTTGGGCTACAAGTGTCATCATCAATAGTACATTAATGGGGATGGTTTGATCACCCCCCAAATGAAAAACAATTTAAAGAAATGGTCTTCAACCACCTGCTAAGAAGTTGGTAGACTGAAGAAGAGAAACAGGGAAGACAGTTGCTGACCTTGATAGCCACCTTGACCTGAATCAAAGCAAAGAAAAAAGTCCCTCAAACCAAATATTGTCCCATAGCAGCCTTGAGCAGAACAAATAACGTTTAGCCTCTCAGCCCACAATGGGAAAAAAGTTCCTTTCTGGCAATGTCTGATTGAGTAAGAAAAACAAGGCCCTATCGCCACAGGCGAGGGGAACTGGTGCCAGCTACGACAGAGATGGGGAAAGGAGGCAGGCGGGGAGGAGACAATGGAGCTGCGAGCCAGCGACCTTGGGTTTCTCTCCACCAGAAAGTTTCCTTAATATTTACCTTCGTATTCACCAAATTTTTGGATGGTTAAATGCACTGGTAAGAAATAAGGAAAGATGGGTCTCAGGCGTTCAGGTGATGAAATTGTGCCCCCTCGTGGTTGTTCTTTAGAACACTCAAGTCATGAAAGATTAAAGAATGGGAGGTGGAGTGAGGAATGGTGGGGATCAGTGGGAGTCTCAACTGAATTGATTCCAATTGTCTGAGACGGACAGAAATTTGAAAATATTCTCCTCAGTCCTCTTTCCTGTGGTAATCTGGATGCTGGCAGTACTTTCTGTGATAGAGTGACATCAGTTACATTTCTTGAGTGTTTTCTTATCATACCACACACCTCTGTACAACACCAAAAGGTAACTTTTACTGCTGATGTTATTACTACCATTCTTATGTAATGGGTGAAGCAACAGAGGCTAAGAGTATTAAGTCACTCTTTCAAGGTCACAGACTCCACCTTTGAACCACAGCTCCTCACAACACATAAGCACCAAAGAACATAATGGAAAAGAGATAAGGATCAAAAATAGATCACTGGGATTTCTCTGGTGGTCCAATGGTTGACCAAACATTCCAGCACAAGTTTGGGAGGCATGGGTTCGATCCCTGGGTTTGGGCTACAAGTGTTGCCCACAAGCTGTGGGGTGTGGCCAAAAATTAAAAAAAAGAAAATCATTGGAAGGAAAAGCCACACCCCTTAAATTCTCTGCCATGACTAGGGGGAAGCAGACATATACACTAGGAAATAACTTTGTATTTTTGGCCGTTAAAAAGAAATAAAAGCCTCAAATGGAGTCATTTGTCACCATATCAGCAAACCCAGGCTGAGCTACAGTTTCAACCTCTCCCAGGAAGCTCAGTTCAGTTCAGTTGCTCAGTCGTGTCCGACTCTTTGAGACCCCATGGACTGCAGCACGCCAGGCTTCCCTGTCCATTACCAACTCCCGGAGCTTGCTCAAACTCATGTCCATCAATCAGTGATGCCATGCAACCATCTCATCCTCTGTCATCCCCTTCTCCTCCTGCCTTCAATCTTTCCCAGCAAACCCAGACTTAGCTGCAGTTTTAACCTCTTCCAGCAAAGTGACCTTTAAATAGACAACCTGGTCACTAGTGAGATAATCTGCATAAGATTCTTGCCATTTGCTTCCCCCCAAAAAAGACGATGACCTGGCCTCAAACGATTCTTTCTTTTCTTTTGCTAATAACCCTTGCCTCACTCTCCCTCTGCCTATAGAAACCTTCCATTCTGTACAATTCCTTGGAGTACACTTCTGTTCATTAAATGAGATGCTGCCCAATTTATGAATGAATAAAGCCAGTTAGCTCTTCAAATTTATTCATGGATTTTTGTTTTGTAACAATAAAATGATAATCATATTGAATGATAAAATTATTTGTAGAAAACTTGGAATATAGAAATAGGCAAAAAAAAAGGGGAGAATAAAATTATTCATAATCCCACCATTCAGAGTTATTCACTATTTTCATTTTGCTGAATATTATCTAAGACTTTTTACTATGTATATATACAATGGTAGATATGATTGTTTTATTAAGAAAGAAATAATAGTCTCTGTTGGTGTTATTCACTGAGGCATTGCATTTGTATGTATGTGTTATATATTCCCAGAAGAAGAATCCCAGGATTTTCTCTCCTGTGTGATTTCAACTTGCTTCCACCTGGTCCATGATGCCAGCTAAGATCACTAATACAAACTGATGGGATGGGATCAGGTTATCTGTCATTAGTCTAGATCACCAAACTGCACACCGAATCTGGGGTTGATCACTTTACAATTGTTTAAGCTGCTTGTGAGTCAACTCTGTCATCATTAGGGGATGCTGTATCACCAGTTAGAAAACAGACGATGGCTTTGGAGAGCTACCTGGTAAGAACCTTTGCCTCTCCTCAGTGATGTTGATGGTGTTGAGAGCACTGGCCTCAAAGGAGCACGTGCACCTTTATGGCAGCACAGAAAGATGGCGGAAAGAGCATGATAGTCTTTTATGTCTGTTCACTCAAGTCCTAAGCCCAGGCCGAAACCTTTATGTGTGAAAAGGGCTTCACTGAGAAGCATCAAACCAACATGTACTTAAGAGCTGTGCAACCACAGTCCTACTCCTAGATGTATACTCAAGAGATTTGAAAACATGTTGACACAAAACATGTAGATTGTTCACAGATGTTCACAGCCTCATTATTCATAACAGCCCCAAATGGAAACAACCCAATCGTCCATCAACTGATGAATGGATAAACAAAATGTGGTATATTCATACAATCCAGCGTCATTTGGCCATAAAAAGCAAGGAAATTCTGACATGGTACAACACAGATGAACTTTGTAAACACTAAACAAAGTTAAAGAAGTCAGAAAAGAGCACATATTGTATGATTCCATTTAGATGAAATGTCCACAGTAGGCAAATCCATAAAGACAGGAAGTAGATGGGTGGTTACCAGGGATGGAGGCAAGAAAATGGGATGGACTGCTAATTAGCATGGGGTTCCTCTTGGGGGTGGTGAAAATGTTCTGGAATTAGGTAGTTGCAAAGGTTGTATAACTTTGTGAGTACACTAAAAATCACAGAATTGTACATTTTAAAATGGTGAATGTTATTGTAAATAAATTGTATCTCAATAAATTAAAAAAAAACTTAGTACGCTATAGTGAACTGAAAGTTGCTCAGTCGTGTCCGACTCTTTGTGACCCCATGGACTATACAGTCCATAGAATTCTCCAGGCCAGAATATTGGAGTGGGTAACCTTTCCCTTCTTCAGGGGATCTTCCCAACCCAGGAATAGAACCGGGGTCTCCTGTATTGCAGGCAGATTTTTTACCAACTGAGCTACCAGGAAGCTTAGTAAAAATAATAGTAAAAGGGGAGAGGATTTTAGCAGCTTTCTCTTTGGCTATGGAGGGCTGATCAATAAGCACCTCTGCCCAGAGGACAGGACAGATTCCTACGAAGCCGGAGTCTTTCAGGTTTCACAGCTTCCAGCAGGGAAACCTGCAGAGTCTAGAGTGATCCCGCCTTGTATCTTAAGGCATCTGACATCCATCAGTCCTTTAAGGGTGTGTACTTAGTAACAGATGAATCCAACCCTACATACTTGAAGGACTATCATGTGACAAAGGGATTGGGCATCTGAGTAACTACAGTCGGCAGAATTAGGACCAGTGAATGAAGTGACAATGAGCCACAGTCTGGTCAATAAAAAGACAAAGTCCTGAGGGGTTCAGTTCAGTTCAGTTCAGTCGCTCAGTCGTGTCTGACTCTGCAACCCCATGAATTGCAGCACGCCAGGCCTCCCTGTCCATCACCAGCTCCCGGAGTTCACTCAGACTCACGTCCATCGAGTCAGTGATGCCATCCAGCCATCTCATCCTCTGTCGTCCCCTTCTCCTCCTGCCCCCAGTCCCTCCCAGCATCAGAGTCTTTTCCAATGAGTCAACTCTTTGCATGAGGTGGCCAAAGTACTGAGGGGTTAGAGTCATTCAAACATGGCATCAGTGCTTTATCTGGGCTGTATTCCAGCAAGTTGGAGGACCACCCCTGGGACCTTGCATATTTATATATTCTGGCCAGGACTGGATGTTCCAACTCAGAGGTCCTAAGAATCTATATGAAGAATGAGAGAAGGAAAAAGAAACTGTGAGAAAGGAGAGCCAAGAGGTAGACATTGCCAGAATCCAGGACAGACGCACCAGAATCCATGACACAGTCCGAATGAGGCAGCTCCTGCTCCATTTAAAGATGGCCTTTTCTCAGCAGGTGGGCAGAGATGAGGAAAGCATAGCTGTGAGCAGAGCCAGACTATTGACTGACCCTATTTGAGGGAAAGAGCTATTCAATCTCAAACCCTCAAATGGGGACTTTCCTGGTAGTCCAGTGGCTAAGACTCTGCATTCCCAATGTAGGGGGCCCAGGTGTGATTCCTAGTCAGGGAACTAGATCCCACATGCTGCAACTAAAGAGTTTGCAAGCCACAGCTAAAAAGATCCTGCAACCAAGACCTGGCACAGCCAAATGAAAAAATGAACATTAAAAAAAAACCCTCAAATGCTATCAGGAAGTATTGAGCAGTGATTGAGCACAAGGGCTCTGGTTTCAAAACCTGATCCACTAATTAGTAGCTGTGTGACCTTGGGCAGTGCATTAAGATCTCTGGGTTTCCTTTTCCCCAGTTAAAGCAATGGAATAATCATAGGACCTACCTCACAGATTTGTTCTTCGGATTGAATGAAATAAGGCAAATAAAGTGCTTGGCCCTAACATGCATCGCCAGTAGCTGCTGCCAGCTGACCTAAACAAATTGAACTATGCACAAATGATTAGGCTGCTTTTGGTAACTGTAGGTAGGTCCCAAACATTATGAGTTGTTAAGGGCTAGCTGCTCTCCCCAAAACTTCACTTCCCACAAGTTTCAGATCAAATTCTGTCACATTTCAGACTTTTATTAGATACGCTTTTATCAGCAAGAAGACACAAAAGGAACCTGTTCTGGAAACTGATCACAGCTCTGTCCTTTCAGGTGCTCTAACCAGGCCTTGCATCAAAGGTTTGCTCCAGGGGGTCTCCACAATCTAGAAGCGAGAATGGATTAACCTGGAGGCTTCAGGCTTTGACACTGTGGCTGGACTCAGGACCATTTTAGAATCTACAGGCACCACAGGTACCATCCAGAATCCTTCTTCCAATCATGCAAAGGTAAGGAGGGACTGTAAGCTGTCTTAGCCAATGAGTGTGTATCTTCCAGACCACTGATTATAATGATGAGGGCTCATTTCTAATAGGTTTTTAACATGCCACATCCTCCCTGTCCCCAGTGAAAACCCATCTAATATCCTTATGACGCCAATTATAATACTCTGATGCTAATGGGAGATAAAGACTAAGCCTTCATAGTAGCTGTGGACATTAATTAAATGCCAGTGGAACACTCCTGTGCTGTGTGTTCTTGATTAAGGCAACAGGCCTTCCCTAGGGTACAGATTAACTGAACACATACTTACCATGACACTGTAAACCACAGGCATCTGAGTGCTGACTGCATTCCTCCAGTGCCCTGGTACTTGTGAAGCAGAGACTTGCTTTTGGTAGGCACTAACCACTTAAATTATGAAATGCCTCCATAATTCCTTTAAATCTTTTAGCCCATTTAGGTTCTCAAAACAGCTGTTTAGTAATTAGATAAAAGAAACAGAGTTTTGAAAAAAATAAAACAAAAGAAAGTGAAGAGAAATAACAGGCACATGAATACATTTTTATTTTAGAAGAACTGAATAGACAAACGCCTACAAAGATTATAGACTAAATGGGATTAACTGGATTAATTCTCAGCTACAACTAAAAAAAAAAAAAACAAAAAACCGCTGTTTGATGTGTGGGCTATGCCTCCTGCTTTATGGATGAGGAAACAAGTTCAGAGAGGTTAATTTATTAACACTTGAAAAAAGTCACAGAGTTGTAGGACAGTTGGCAGAAATAAAGAGAAAAAGGAAAAAAAAAAAAGCAATGAGACTCTCCTTGTATAAATGCAGCATGTTATCTTAGGTGATAAGCAAGAGAGAAATTGTGTGGCCACCCAGGTGGCTCCGCAGAAAAGAACCTGCCTGCCAATGCAGGAGATATAAGAGATGTGGATTCGATCCCTGGGCTGGGAAGATCACCTGGAGAAGGCAATGGCAACCCACTCCAGTATTCTTGCCTGAAAATCCTATGGACAGAGGAGCCTGATGGGCTACAGTCTGTGCAGTCACAAGTTGGACATGACTGAGAAAGCACACACACACCAAGTCCCATCTCCTGCAGGGAGCCTTTCTTTTTTTTTTTTTAGGGAGCCTTTCTTTAGTGAGAAGAATCACTCATCCTCTCACATAGCCAGTGCATCTCGTTTCCCTCCATTTGAGCGTTAATTTCATACTTTCAATTGACTGTGGAGAGATGCACTCTCTTCCCACTGGACCTCGAGGGCCTATTCATGCTGCCTTGCCCACGCCCAGTTCCAGACCACCTCCATCTAGAATTACAGCAAGCCGAGGGCTAGGGTTACTGCACTTAGCACTGAAAGGCCGCCTCATTCCAGCCTTTTAGAGCCCGGCAGCTAATCACTCATCACTTGCCAGTTGGATGGTGTACTCTGGGCTTGCTTTGTGTCTGCCAGGGCCAAAAACAAGCAAAGGGTGGGGGATCATCAGGAATGGAACAGGCTGAGCAGGGCTGGAGGATGAGTGACATGGGAATTCAGAGAACCAACATCCCCAGGGTGTTCAGGCTTGTGGACAGATGCGAGGGTCTCTATAACTGACACTGTGCGTGTGACTAAGGGCCCACATGCTCTGTCCCTAACTGGGATTACTGAGGGTTTACTATGTGTGATTTTTTTAAATGAGAACTTCAACACAGTTGCTGTCTTTAAGAGGAGCCTTCTGGTGGGTAGATAAATTTTCTCCTAATTTACCTCTAAGACTCTCAACCAGCCTGTTCCTTCTCTTCTCTTCCAGTCTCCATGAAATATACTCCCATTCACCTTCTCACCTAGTCCAGGAACCTCAGAGTACCCCCTCTTTTTCACCTCTTACATCCGATAAACTGTTGCATCCTATAAACTGTCACATCCCACAAATGCTATCTCCTTTTCTGTCTCATTTCTAAGATCCTAGTTCAGTGTTTCATCATTTCTCATTTGGGTTATTGCAACAGTCTTCCCACTAGTTTCCCCGATTCCAGGATCAGACCCTTAACTCACCCCTTCCCCACTGTAGCCGGAGTGATCTCTCTCCTAGAAATCCATCAGCAGATTCCCATGCCTGGAGAATAAAGTGCAAGCTCCCAGTTCCTTCTGTTGCTCATTCAGTAAACATTTGCTGAGTGCCTTCCCTGAACCAGGCATTATGCTCAGACCAAGGATACAGGTGGGAACAAAACAAAAACGGTCTTTGTCCTCAGAAAGACACACAAAACAAGTAAACAAGAAAACATCTGACCTCGAATTGTGATAGAAAGGTGCAAAGTAAAGGAAGTGGAGGCTAGATTTGAGAATCACAGTGGGCGCCTACTTGAGACCAGGCTTTCAGGGAAGGATCTCTGAGAACTAAAGGAAGAGTAGGAGGTGATCAGGTAAACAGTAGGCAGGACATAGAAGCGCTTCCTGTCTTTTAGAAACATACAGCTAGCTGCATGGTGATGAGCTAAGGACGAGGCAGGGGGAATTTGGGCGGGGGCAGAGAAGGTGATGACACCCACTCCAGCACTCTTGCCTGGAAAATCCCATGGACAGAGGAGCCTGGTGGGCTGCAGTCCATGGGGTCACGAAGAGTCGGACACGACTGAGCAATTTCTCTTTCACTTTTCACTTTCATGCATTGGAAATGGCTACCCACTCCAGTGTTCTCGCCTGGAGAACCCCAGGGACGGGGGAGCCTGGTGGGCTGCCGTCTATGGGGTCACACAGAGTCGGACACGACTGAAGTGACTTAGCAGCAGCAGCAGGGGGTTGTTGTAGGGGTCAGACCAAGCCTTGTAAGCCGTGGGAAGAGTATGGATTTCATTCTAAATACACTGGGAAGTCATTGAAGACTCTGAAGCAGGTAAGTAACTCAGTCTGATTTTCATTTTCATAAGATCACCTTGGAGGGTACATGAAGAATGGCTCAGAGGGCCACAGAGTGGAAGTGCTGTTATATCCCAAATTCATATGTTGAAGTCCTAGTCCCAGTATCTCAGAGTACGAATGTATGTGGAGACAAAGTTCTTAAAGAGGTAATTAAGTTCAAGCAAGGGCATTAGGGCAGACCCTCATCCCATATGACTAATGTCCTTAACATTAGTCCTTAAAGAGATTAGGACGCAGATGCACACATGTGAAGACCATGTGAAGACACAGGGGGAAGGCAGCTACCCACAGGCCAAGGAGAGAGGCTGCAAAAGAACCAACCTGCAGATACCACGACTTTGGACGTCCAGTCTCCAGAAATGTACAAAACTAAATTCTGGGGTTTAAGCCACCAGGTCTGAGGCCCTTTGTTGTGACAACTTAAGCAGACTGATATAAGTGGGAGGTCAACTTACGAGATCATGGAAGAGGCCAGGCTGGGAGAAGATGATGGTAGGCTGTTTCAGAGGGAAAGAAAAGGAGATGGAGCAGACTGGATGAATTCCAGAGGGACCTTCGAGTACAGACTATAGAACTAGAGATGGAGGGAACAAGGGTGATCAAATCAGATGGGCCTGAACAGGTGATGGCGATGCCCTTTACTGAGATGGGGAGGCTCCAGGGAGAAAGAGGAGTGGGCAGAGAAGCCAGACTCCTTATGGTGACTTCCATGGGGTTCCATGTGCTCAACAATGACAAAGACAACATTGGCTGACACGCCTCCAAAAACATTAATTAATTTAATTAAATCATCCAACATGAAAATTTAAATTAATGAACTTTGTTTTTTAGAACATTTTTAGGTTTACAGAAAAATAAAGCAGAGTCCCCATATAGTCCTCTCCTCTGCACAGTTTCACCCATTATTCCAACATGTTTTAAATCCAAAGGAAATTGTTCCTAGAGTCAAAATAAAGCTTAGACTGCTCTCCCAACACAGAGAGATGGTTGCAGTGTGGAAAAGCTTAGTAGTGACTCAAGTGAGCACAGCCTGCCCTGAGCTCTCTCTCAGCCCCGTCTCCCACCAACTTCCCACCTTCCTTTTGAGGGAACTAGTTTAATTTTCTTCACTTAGCCTGGCCAACTGCTCTTCACGCCTCAACTTGGCTCATGTGTCATCCCCTCCCAGAAGTCTGTCCTGATTGGTCACCCACTCCGCCCACATTGGGCCAGTAGCCTGTGCAACCCACAGGTTATCCCCGCCCGTATCAGAGGGAGGAAAATGCTCTTTGTGAATGTGTCACCCTACCTCCCATGACACTATAACCAACAGGAGAGCAGGGAGCCTGGCTTATCAACTCTGTATTCCTAAGGCTTCCCTGGTGGCTCAGACGGTAAAGAATCTGCCTACAATGTGGGAGACCTGGGTTCAGTCCCTGGGTTGGGAAGATCCCCTGGAGGAGGGCATGGCAACCCACTCTAGTATTCTTGCCTGGAGAATCCCACGGACAGAGGAGAAACCCCATGGTGGGCTACAGTCCACTGGGTCACAAAGGATCAGACACAACTGAATGACTAAGCACAGCACAGAGCCCAGCACGGTGCTTGGTTGTAACAGTACTCCAGAAATATGTTTTTCAAGTGAACAGAAAGTGGTTGGTGGAAAGAATGAATGAAGGAAAGAAAGAGGGAGGAAGGGACAGAGGGAAAAAAGAAGAAAGGAAGGGAAAGAGAAAGAAAGGTAAAAAGATAAAGGAAGAAAAGGAAGGAAGGGAAAGGAAGGGAGGAAGGAAGAAAAAGAACAAAGTGTATTTGGGAATTCAGGACTTAATAAACTCAAAGCCCGTCAGCAAGACTGCCTGCTAACTGCAGAATATAGCCTCCCTGGGAAGCAGAGTCACATGGCAGGTTGCAGAAGGTCCTTAGAGGATACAGAGCGCTGGGCAGTAACAGGAGCAGCTGCTTGCGGTGAGCTGTTGTCTAACACGTCAGCCAGGGAGGCTCAGGATATGTGCTGAGTGCTGGAAGGAAAACAGATCATCTTCTGTGTGCATGGCCCATGTCCCTGACCCTGCCATTAGAGTGACCTATTGTGTGCGAATGGGAATTGGACATGTAATCTATAGACTCTGGGTTGAATCCAATTTTGTCCACCTGGTAAATGAGTGTTGGTTAGATGATCTATCTTCTCCCTGGAGGTCATAATTCCACATAAGTGGCAACTGGGTCTTATCAAGCTGCTCCAATTCCTGTAGCTCCTATGATGTCCTCGTGTGATATCCCCAGTGTGTTAAATATTTGTTGTGCTTGACAAATAGGTTCTATTTCAAGTTTTCCCATGGGCTGGCTGTGTGACTTTCAAGAAATCATGTAATTTCTCTGGACTTTTATTTCCTATCTGGAGTTATGTATAGAAATGATCTATTTGTCTTCTCTAGAAAATTCCAGGGATACTGAATGGATGGGTGTGACCCTGGAAATAAGCAAGGAGCTTGGAGTAGAGGATCCACCTTCAGCATTCTACGATCCTAACCCTTCCATGCTGCCAGTGTCCTGAGGACTTCGCCTTGATGCTAATCACGAGTTCCTTCTTACTGGTTTCCCTCGCCTCCCTTGCATTGTATAAGCTGTGTGTGTGTCGGGGGTGGGGTGTTTTTCTCTATCAGAGATCACTGATGCACAGCAAGAAGTACTATGGTTTATGTAGTACTTTTAATAAAGTACAAATAAAAAGCAATTTAATATAATTGCTGTTTTCACAAGAGAATTGTCTTATTTTTCAATCCAGATAATACGTACATCAATCTATGAATATTAAATATTCTTTAATTCCATAAGTCAGCAGAGAAAAGGAAAAGTGAGGGAGAAAGAAGGAAGGGAGGAGAGAGAGAAAGAATGCCAAGCAGAGATTTAAAACACAAGAGACAGAGAAAGAGGCAAAGAGGACAGAGGGAGGAAAGATCTGGCGGGGGGAGAGGAGGGGAGACCAAAGAGAAGTGGATGGAGAGGGTGAAGAGCATCCAGGGGGAAAGACAAAAACAGAATCTAAATGCCCTTCATGGGCCCTGCTCCTCCCCAGGGCTGTCGTCTTTCATCACAGGGTTACTTGTTCTCACTTGCCCTGAAGTGTAAAAACCAACTCTTCATCTGTACTTTCAGTGACTTAAGAATTAAATCCACTGTAGGAACTTTGGTCATTTAAGGGAGAAATTCTTGAGTCTGTAGGGGCAGTGACAAGAGCAATGCTTATCTCAGTTGCCTGACGAAATCAAACAAACCCAGTCAGAAAGCAGGGCTTTTCCTGCCCCAGGGACAGGCCAAGTCACCGATTGATTGCTGAATTTTCCCCCAACAGTGATAGTTTCGGTGTCTTGTAAATGTGGCCAGCACATCCATTCAGTGTCATGTCATTCATGGAGTAAGGAGCAGGACTAACAGATGCATATGGCACCAAGGCCTCCACGTTTGGTTGTGTGGGTTGTTCACTGAACAAGTGCCTGGTCCAAGAGACACCCATATCCAATAGAAGCAGCTGGCAAAGCCGTGTCCGCTTGGAGAAAGCAGTGCCTTTTCCTAATTTGCCCAAAGGCACCAGTGGACTCATGTGACCCAAGGTTCAATCAGAGGAGTAAGTGGAAGTGAAGTCGCTCAGTCGTGTCCACCCTTTATGGCCCCATGGACTGCAGCCTACCAGGCTCCTCTATCCATGGGATTTTCCAGGCAAGAGTACTGGAGTGGGTTGCCATTTCCTTCTCCACAGGATCTTCCCAACCTAGGGATTGAACCCGGGTCTCCCGCATTGTAGGCAGACGTTTTTACCGTCTGAGCCATCAGGGAGGAAGGATTGCTTTTTATCTGAAGGAGGCTGCAAGAGTGTGGGCGGTTCTAGAGACTTGATCTGCGCATGAGATGGGCTCCCGTCCCCGCAAGATGGCAGTGGGAGAGGAGGATGAACTATCTCAAACCTCACAACCATCTTACATTTACTCTCTGGCTTGATCACATCCCCACAGGTAGGTGAGGCAGGTATTTCCTGTTTTCAGATGATGACATTGTTGGTTAGAGAGACTGAGACCCACCAAGGGCATGTAGGATAAGCAAATTTGGGAACTTAGCACAATACTAAGCCTAGGTTTGTCAATGAACAAAGGACTGTGGATGCTGGGACAGGCATTTGTTATGTGGACTCTGAGTCAGCTGCTCTTGCTGACTTGCTAAAGAGGAATTTGGGCTATCGTCAAGTCCCTCTCCAAACTGATTTCTCTCACTGTCAGGCATGAGTGTGTCTTCCTTAAAGGACTATCAGGAGTGGAGGACTCAGAGAATCCAGTCCTTCCCCAAGGAATAGCCCACCCTCCATTCTAGGAGACAGGGCACCTCTGAAGCCTGAGTCTGTATGACTTTGCGTCCCTGGCCAACACCAGAGGGTGCTGACCAAGGTCCTCTGACATCAGAGACAGCAGCAGAGGAATGGTGCATCCCCATGTGACCACTAGAGGGCGCAGGCAGGGCCAGTCTCAGCTTTCCCCAGATACTAACCACGTGGGAACAGTGATAGAGCCCAGGTGTGGAAGGCAGTTCTTACAGGAAAGACCTCACCAAAGGTAGCCATTGAAGTCTTCCCTCGTGGCCCAGTGGTAAAGAATCCACCTGTCAATGCAAGAGGCATGGGTTCGATCCCTGGTCCAGGAGGATCCCACATACCTCGGAGCAACTAAGCCCCTGTGATACAACAACTTAGCCCAGAAGCCGCAACTACTGAGCCCATGTGCCACAACTACTGAAGCCGGAGTGCCCTGGAGCCTGTGCCCCGCAACAAGAGAAGCCTGAGCACCACAACTAGAGGCGAGCCCACGCAGCAATGAAGACCCAGCACAGCCAAAGATAAATAAATAAAAAGAGTAGCCACTGAGGAGGAAGTGGACATCCAGGTGAAGCAGTGTATCTTAAAGGCACACTGGAGAAGGCAAAGAGATCAGGTCAATCACCTGCTCTGGTACCAGCAGTGTGACCTCCAGCAAGTTGTTTTTAACGTCTCTGAACCTCAGTTTACTCATCTGCAAAATGGAGCTACTAGCCTTGGGGTTGCTGAGTTGCCATGAGTCTTCTAGAATATCTAGTAATTCTAGAAATTCTAGAATATCACCCAGCATGTTAAGCAATTGCACAGTGGTTTATTACTATAAAAATCCTACTATGTTTCTGGACTTAGAGAAATTCTTAAATTCTTCTGGAGTAAGGCCCTGAAGAGATTCTGAATCATAACTTACTGGTAGAGGTTGTGTTCCTTCCAAATAGTCACGCTTTTAAGTGTATATGCTCATGATCGCAGAGGAGTTTTCTTGTACCACATTCAAAAGAGTACTATCTACAATCGTAAATAACATTGGGGGCATGCGGAGTGCAGAGCTGGGTGAGGGGATCTGGGAAGGGGCCCTGGCAAGAGAGGAAGAAGTGGTGGGTACAGGCGCAGGGACATGACGCTGAAAACCGGGAGGCTGTGAATTACAGTGTTGGAAACACTGGATTGGACAGGACATCTGAAGGGTGTGAGCGGAGGGATAACCTGGAGGCAGATGGTCTCCTATCTGGAATTGTTTTTTCATCTTTAAAATGGGAGGTTGATTGAGCTGATCCCTTCCAGCTTTGACATTCTCTCATTCTACATGGGGAAGCAGGAAAAGAATTCCAAAGAAGCAGAAATGTAGGACAACACGTACATCTGGTCCAAGTTATATCTCCAGTTATTCATTCTTTCATCAAAAAGTGAAAGTGTTAGTCGTGCTGACTCTTTCCAATTCCATGGACTAGTCCACCAGGCTCCTCTGCCCATGGAATTCTCCAGGCAAGAATACTGGAGTCGGGTAGCCATTCCCTTCTCCTCAGACTGGACATTATACTCAGGTGCCAAAAAACAACTGGATGGACAAGAATTCCTTGTCCTGAAAAAACCCATCATCCAGTGGGCAATGTCAATGCCTCTCCTTTCATATGTTCAGTCTGAGAGGGCAGGAAGGCATTGTTAAGGATTAAATGGGAGGAGAAGGTGGAGGAACTCTGGATCCAACTTATTTATTGAATCCCTCAAGTTTCTGCTGTTTGTTGAACCTGCACCTAATACATTTTGCCAATTTTTATAACACGAGTAATTTTAAGAATAATGTACTTTGTTTATACTGCACTTAATACTTTTCTAAGCATTTTCTACTAAATTATTTCTTTTTTATGTCTATCTCTGTGGGCAATATAAAAGAAGCATAAGACATGATCCTTAACCTCAAGGAGCTTATTTTTAAATTGAGGGTGGAAATAATGAGAAAATAAATAAAACCATTACTTGGATCAAGAGAGAAGTTTTGCAGGTAAGGCTACCTCATTTACATTAAAAGAATATGATATGTGATGGCCATGAGCTTTGGTAACTGGAAAAGACTTCATAATTGGGAGGCAGCATACTTACAAGTTGGGCTTCCCAGGTGGCACAGTGGTAAAGAATCTGCCTGCCAAAGCAGAAGACTCAGGTTCGATCCCTGAGTCAGGAATATTCCCTGGAGAAGGAATGGCAACCCACTCCAGTGTTCTTGCCTGGGAAATCCCACGTAAAGTGGATCCTGGCTGGCTACAGTCCATGGGGTCACAAACAGTTGGACATGACTGAGCACACACACGCACACATGCATACTTACAAGTTAGGAGGGGTTTGACTCAGAAGTGCTGAGATATCCCTCCAGGAAAGAGCACGGAAGACAAAGGGGTTGAGGGTGGGGACACTAAAGAGGTCGTATATATATCACTAAAAAATAAAGGGAAATTTGGTTGATTTGGCACGGTAATGGTCTTGAGAGTATATTTGATCCTATATACAGTAAGACCCCAGAGTGCAACTGGGTAGATAGTACTTTAATTAAGAGGTATCTGGGGAAAATCAGTCCGGTGCTGGTATAAAGATGGGGCTTATCAATGATACACCCAAGCCACAGGATGAGTTAGAATGCCGTTATAGTAAAGTGCTTAGAGTTTTGAACCCTCACTTAAGACCTGAGGATCTTTGTACCAAGTGTCCAAATCCTCAAAATCTTCCCTTTTGGGGGAGGGGGTGGGCATGCCATGCAGCATATGGGATCTTAGTTCCCTGACCAAACCCTTTGTCCCCTGCAATGAAAGCATTAAGCCTTAACCACTGGACTGCCAGGGAAGTCCTGAAATATTTTTATTAACCCTTAAGAATGTAGATAATGGCACTTACTTTTTAGGATGGCTTCTTTTTCTATGCAGAGCCCAGTGCCCAAAATGTTTAGGCATTCAGAGAGTGTTAGTTCTCCCATTCCTTCTGCTCTAAGTGAAGAGAGACTCTTAGGGAAAATGTGCATTTGTTGACTAGTTCCAACCAAAGGGAAGAGAACTAGGAGCAGTGATGCCCTGGCCAGAAGCTAAGGTGTGAGTAGGTTGGGGCAGTGGTGATGAACTTGAGGTGACAATGGTTTAAGTACATAGAGAACTATCCCCTGGGCATTTGAAAATATGAATTTAGAGGGGGACCAACCTATAGATTCAGGGACACTTCATATAAAAGTGATAGGTGACACTGTGTATGTACAGTGTCAAGTTTTAGGACAGCAAGAGTGTAGAAAAATTATGAAACTTGGAGGGTTCCATGAAGTGGGGCTGGAGAAGCAAGAGGAGGAGCAGCTATTCTTTGAGAAAGAAAATGATTAGGAGAGTAGAGACTGTCAAAATTTTCCCAACTTTCCAGTAAAACGTCATTATGGGGGTTTCCCTGGGAGCTCAGTGGTAAAGAATCTGCCTGCCAATGCAGGAGATATGGGTTTGATCCCTGGTTGGTCCTGGAATATCCCACGTGCCACGGAGCAACTAAGCCCATGCACCACAACTACTGGGCCTGTGCTCTAGAGCCCATGAGCTGCAGCTCTTGAAGGCCACTGCCCTAGAGGCTGTGCCGGGCGCGACAAGAGAAGGCACTGCAATGAGAAATCATGCACTGCAGCTAGAGTAGCCCCAGCTCTGCACAACTAGAGAAAAGCCCGCACAGCAACAAAGACCCAGCACAGCCAAAATAAATAAATAGTAAATAATAATATTTTTAAAAAAGGTCATTATGCTGAACATTGAAGAGAGGTAATAAAGCACAAACTAGAGAAGTCATTTGATCTCAAAGAATGAGTCTCATATAATTAGGTGGAGTAGCAGGCCTTCAGGAGAAGGCAATGGCACCCCACTCCAGTACTCTTGCCTGGAAAATCCCATGGACGGAGGAGCCTGGTAGGCTGCAGTCCATGGGGTCGCACAGAGACGGACACGACTGAAGTGACTTAGCAGCAGCAGCAGGCTTTCAACACCTCAGGAGTGCTGCTGAAGGGCATCAATATCTAGCACTTGGGAGATGAGCGTCATTTAGGCTGAGGGAAAGGGAAGTAGCTCTCAAGACAAATTTAGACAGATTACTGCAATCAAGATCCACATAACGAACATTTTCAATGAAATTTTTAAAAATTCTGCTTCAGTTTTGCCTATAATAGTTGGACTCAAATTTATCCTAAATGTGGTTTTGAAATTATCCTTTGGATAAAATGGCTTGTTGAAGCAGTGATAATAAAATCTGATTAGGGCTAGGTCAGCTTCCCTAGAAAAAAAGATGACATCTATCAATTGATATTCTCTTCTCCCATTACTCATTCTCCTCCTGCCCAAAGCCTCTTTCAGAGATCCTTTCTGCTATTTTGCTCTGTATATATATATATATATATATATATGGACATTACTTTAAATTCTCTCATTATTAAAGAATTTATCTTTGCCTGTCAAATTTAAGAATGCACTTAAAAATAAGAATCAAAAATTGTTGGCCGGGGGAAAAAAAAAGACAAATTCAGAAATCTGACTCCAAAGGGGGAAGGAAAGATATCTGGGGGAAGGAAAGATATCTGAGGATAGGACGCCAGTGTTAAGATAAAATAGAGATCACGCCAGTCAGAATGGCTGCTATCCAAAAGTCTACAAGCAATAAATGCTGGAGAGGGTGTGGAGAAAAGGGAACCCTCTTACACTGTTGATGGGAATGCAAACTAGTACAACCACTATGGAGAACAGTGTGGAGATTCCTTAAAAAACTGGAAATAGAACTGCCTTATGACCCAGCAATCCTACTGCTGGGCATACACACTGAGGAAACCATTACTGAAGGAGACATGTGTACCCCAATGTTCATTGCAGCACTGTTTATAATAGCCAGGACATGGAGGCAACCTAGATGTCCATCAGCAGATGAATGGATAAGAAACCTGTGGTACATACACATAATGGAATATTACTCAGCATTAAAAAGAATGTATTTGAATCAGTTCTAATGAGGTAGATGAAACTGGAGCCTATTATGCAGAGTGAAGTAAGCCAGAAATAAAAACACCAATACAGTATACTAATGCATATATATGGAATTTAGAAACATGGTAACGATAACCCTGTATGTGAGATAGCAAAAGAGACACAGATATATAGTCTTTTGGACTGTGTGGGAGAGGGTGAAGGTGGGATGATTTGGGAGAATGGCACTGAAACATGTATATTATCATATGTGAAACGAATTGCCAGACCAGGTTTGATGCATGATACAGGATGCTCGGGGCTGACTGCAAGGAGATCCAACCAGTCCACCCTAAAGGAGATCCGTCCTAAATATTCATTGGAAGGACTGATGCTGAAGCTGAAGCTCCAATACTTTGGCTACCTGATGCGAAGAACTGACTCATTGGAAAAGATCCTGATGCTGGGGAAGCAAGAGAAGGAACAACAGAGGATAAGATGGTTGGATGGCATCACCAACTCAATGGACATGAGTTTGAGCAAGCTTTGGGAGTTGGTGATGGACAGGGAAGCCTGCGGTGCTACAGTCCATGGGGTCGCAAAGAGTCAGACACAACCGAGCGACTGAATTGAACTGATCTTTCCATACCCTTCTGGGAAAGCTGAGTTCCACTGGCAGGCTCTTCCTCATGGGACCCACTCTCCTTGATTTGTTTTTATTACTTTGTTTTCAGAGGGATAAATATCCATTCTCTTGACAAGTAACACTTCCCCTTTAAATATAGATATACTTTCTTTCCTACTTCTAGAAACAATGCTTCTTCTTTTGAGCTCTGAGGTCTCCCCACCCTGTAATTTCATATTTTCTACCTCCTTTCCCTTCCTTCACCCTCAAACATGTAGCAGACTATTTTATCTTTTTTTAATATAAACTTATTTATTTTAATTGGAGGATAATTACTTTACAATATTGTATTGGTTTTGCCATACATTGACATGAATCCGCCATGGGTGTACATGTGTTCCCCATCCTGAACCCCGCTCCCACCTCCTTGAAAAACCATAGCTTTGACTAGGTGGACCTTTATTGGCAAAGTAATGTCTCTGCTTTTTAATATGCTGTCTAGGTTACTCCTTGGAAGGAAAGTTATGACCAACCTAGATAGCATAATATTACTTTGTCAACAAAGGTCTGTCTAGTTAAGGCTATGGTTTTTCCAGTGGTCATGTGTGGATGTGAGAGTTGGACTATAAAGAAAGCTGAGCACCGAAGAATTGATGGTTTTGAACTGTGGTGTTGGAGAAGACTCTTGACAGTCCCTTGGACTGCAGGAAGATCCAACCAGTCCACCCTAAAGGAGATCAGTCCTGGGTGTTCATTGGAAGGACTGATACTGAAGCTGAAACTCCAATACTTTGGCCATCTCATGCAAAGAAAGAGTTGACTCATTGGAAAAGACCCTGATGCTGGTAGGGATTGGGGGCAGGAGGAGAAGGGGATGACAGAGGATGAGTTGGCTGGATGGTATCACTGACTCGATGGACATGAGTTTGGGTAAATTTCAGGAGTTGGTGATGGACAGGGAGGCCTGGCATGCTGCGATTCAGGGGGTCGCAAAGAGTCGGACACAACTGAGCGACTGAACTGAACTAGGTTAATCATAGCTTTTCTTTCAAGGAGCAAGCGTCTTTTAATTTCATGGCTGCTGCCACCATCTACAGTGATTTTGGAGCCAGAGAAAATAGTCTCTCACTGTTTCCATTGTTTCCCCGTCTATTTGCCCATGAAGTGATGGGACCAGACGCCACGATCTTAGTTTTCTGAATGTTGAGTTTTAAGCCAACTTTTTCACTTTCCTCTTTCACTTTCATCAAGAGGATCTTCTTCGCTTTCTGTCAAAGGGTGGTGTTATCTGAGTATGTGAGGTTATTGATATTTCTCCCAGCAACCTTGATTCTAGCTTGTGCTTCATCCAGCCTGGCATTTTGCATGATGTATTCTGCATATAAATTAAATAAGCAGGGTGACAGTATACAGCCTTGACGTACTCCTTTCCCTATTTGGTACCAGTCTGTTGTTCCATGTCTAGTTCTAACTGTTGCTTCTTGAT
>NW_011495018.1:30546950-30547471 GCF_000754665.1 Bison bison bison
TAGTTTTGTTCGTAGTGATGCTTTCTAAGGCCCACTTGACTTCACATTCCGGGATGTCTGGCTCAAGGTGAGTGATCATACCATCATGGTTACCTGGGTCATAAAGATCTTTTTTGTACAGTTCTTCTGTGTATTCTTGCCACCTCTTCTTAATATCTTCTGCTTCTGTTAGGTCCATACCATTTCTGTCCTTTATTGAGCCCATCTTTGCATGAAATGTTCCCTTGGTATCTCTAATTTTCTTGAAGAGATCTCTAGTCTTTCCCATTCTGTTGTTTTCCTCTATTTCTTGATTGCTGAGGAAGGCTTTCTTATCTCTCCTTGCTATTCTTTGGAACTCTGCATTCAGATGCTTATATCTTTCCTTTTCTCCTTTGCTTTTTGTTTCTCTTCTTTTCACAGCTATTTGTAAGGCCTCTTCAGACAGCCATTTTGCTTTTTTGCATTTCTTTTCCATGGGGATGGTCTTGCTCCCTGTCTCCTGTACGATGTCACGAACCTCAGTCCATAGTTCATCAGGC
>NW_011495018.1:30547571-30550478 GCF_000754665.1 Bison bison bison
AAGGGATTTGATTTAGGTCATACCTGAATGGTCTAGTGGTTTTCCCTACTTTCTTCAATTTAAGTCTGAATTTGGCAATAAGGAGTTCATGATCTGAGCCACAGGAGAAGGCAATGGCAAGCCACTCCATTACTCTGGCCTGGAAAATCCCATGGACGGAGGAGCCTGGTAGGCTGAAGTCCATGGGGTCGCTAGGAGTCAGACACGACTGAGTGACTTCACTCTCCCTTTTCACTTTCATGCAATGGAGAAGGAAATGGCAACCCACTCCAGTGTTCTTGCCTGGAGAATCCCAGGGACGGCAGAGCCTGATGGGCTGCCGTCTATGGGGTCGCACAGAGTCGGACACGACTGAAGTGACTTAGCAGCAGATCGGAGCCACAGTCAGCTCCCGGTCTTGTTTTTGCTGACTGTATAGAGCTTCTCCATTTTTGGCTATAAAGAATATAATCAATCTGATTTCAGTGTTGACCATCTGGTGATGTCCATGTGTAGAGTCTTCTCTTGTGTTGTTGGAAGAGGGTGTTTGTTATGACCAGTGCATCTTCTTGGCAAAACTCTATTAACCTTTGCTCTGCTTCATTCCATATTCCAAGGCCAAATTTGCCTGTTACTCCAGGTGTTTCTTGACTTCCTACTTTTGCATTCCAGTCCCCTATAATGAAAAGGACATCTTTTTTGGGTGTTAGTTCTAAAAGGTCTTGTAGGTCTTCATAGAACTGTTCAACTTCAGCTTTTTCAGCATTACTGGTTGGGGCATAGACTTGGATTACTGTGATATTGAGTGGTTTGCCTTGGAAACGAACAGAGATCATTCTCTCGTTTTTGAGATTGCATCCAAGTACTGCATTTCGGACTCTCTTGTTGACCATGATGGCTACTCCATTTCTTCTAAGGGATTCCTGCCCACAGTAGTAGATATAATGGTCATCTGAGTTAAATTCACCCATTCCAGTCCATTTTAGTTCGCTGATTCCTAGAATGTCAACATTCACTCTTGCCATGTCCTGTTTGACTACTTCCAATTTGCCTTGATTCATGGACCTGACATTCCAGGTTCCTATGCAATATTGCTCTTTACAGCATCGGGCCTTGCTTCTATCACCAGACACATCCACAGCTGGGTATTGTTTTTGCTTTGGCTCCATCCCTTCATTCTTTCTGGAGTTATTTCTCCACTGCTCTCCAGTAGCATATTGGGCACCTGTCGACCCGAGGAGTTCCTCCCTCAGTGTCCTATCATTTTGCCTTTTCATACTGTTCATGGGGTTCTCAAGGCAAGAATACTGAAGTGGTTTGCCATTCCCTTCCCCAGTGGACCACATTCTGTCAGATCTCTCCACCATGACCCGCCCATCTTGGGTTGCCCCACAGGCATGGCTTAGTTTCATTGAGTTAGACAAGGCTGTGGTCCGTGTGATTAGATTGACTAGTTTACTGTGATTATGGTTTGTGTGTCTGCCTTCTGATGCCTCTCGCAACACCTACTGTCTTACTTGGGTTTCTCTTACTTTGGACGAGGGGTATCTCCTCACAGCTGCCCCTCCTGACCTTGAACGTGGAGTAGCTCCTCTCCACCCTCCTGCACTCACGCAGCCACCGCTCCTTGGACGTGGGGTCGCTCCTTTCGGCTGCCGCCCCTGACCTCGGGCGTGGGGTAGCTCCTCTCGGCCATGCTTCTGCGTGGTCCGTCGCAGTCGGGGCGCCTTTGCCCTAGTGCCCTGCTAATCCTGCTCCAGTTCCAAAAGCAGAAGGTTGATTGAGTGGGAGGCCCAGCTGCAGAAGTGCGGTGGCATGAAGGGTAAGCTTTAGATCCCTATAACATTTCTCAGGGCTCCCCAGGTGGCGCTAGTGGTAAAGAGCCTCACTGCCAAGGCAGGCGACAGAAGAGACAGACACCGGGTCTGGATGATCCCCTCGAGGAGAGAATGGCAATCCACTTCAGTATTCTTGCCTGGAGAATCCCATGGACAGAGGAGCTTGGTGGATTACAGTCCATAGGGTTGCAAAGAGTCGGATACAACTGAAGCAACTTAGCACCCATGCTAGCAACATCTCTCAGTCCTCAGGAAATCGTCCAACCATCATTATTATTACATCATCTTCCCTATGGTTAAGTGTCAGTTTTCATGGCTTTACTTAAAAGTAAGCAAAAAAGCCTCTTTTCACTACATGAAGAGAAATGGAATGAAAATACTAACCACTTCGGTGCTGCTCCCAATGGAAATGTAAATTGGTACAACCAACTTTAGAAAACTGCTTGGTAGAATCTACTTCCGCTAACTTTCATCCTCTAAGACGCAGCAATGGCACTCCTAGGTATGTACAGAAGCGAAATATGCATTACGGTCATCAAAAGACATACTAGAACTGTGCTAACACATATGACCCTTTGCATCTAAATTAATCATAATTTTAGACAACTAAAATCCAATCCCTCAGTCACACACACACTGTTCAAGGGAGCAGCAGCCACATGTGACTAGCGGCAACCATACTGGACACCACAGACGAAGAACACTTCCATTACTGCAGAAAGTTCTACAGGGTATTGTTCTTGGATGTCTGTAGGTGCATTAGTCACCACAGCCCAAATCTAGAAACTACACAAAGCCCATCAACAGCACGATGGATGAATCAATTGCGGCACATCCACACAAGGGAATTCTGTGAAATAATGAAAATGAGCAATGTACAACAACACGCAGAATATATACCTCACAGATTTAAAAAGCCAGGCAGATAGAGCACTAGCTATGTGATTCCATTTATACAGTGTTCCAAATGGGGCAAACAAACAAACAAAAAACAAAAAAACCCCATGGGTTGGGAAGATCCCCTGGAGAAGGAAATGGCAACCCACTCCAGTAGTCTTGCCTGGAAAAGAGTCGGACACGACCGAGCAAG
>NW_011495018.1:30550693-30551415 GCF_000754665.1 Bison bison bison
TAAAAAGGGAGCACAAGGGGGCTTGGGGTAGGGGTCGGGCATGCTTTATTTTATCATCTGGATGTGGTTCGCAGGGAGCGTTCAGCTTCTGAAGATTCAGTGAGCGGTATGTACACTTAGGTCTTTCCTGTGTCATACTTCCATAAATTTTCTAAACTTCCCTTTAGAAAATTTTGCTGCTATGAACGTTACCTACAGTTCAGGTTTTTTGTGGGAGCGTCTTTTCAATAAAGCAAGCGTAGTTTTGAGATCAGTGCCCTTCCCCCCCCCCCAGCCCCTCTGGACTTGGCCCGGAAGCCACACGGACTCACCAACCTCCCGCACAGCGTCTTATCTCCTCGCTGCGCGCTGGGCTTGGCTCCGCGCCTCGGTAGTGACCGCCAGGACGGCTGGTTCTCCCACTCTGGGCTCTCCCAGGGCTCGCTGAGGGCTCCCTGCCCAGCGGGCTCTGGCCGCCCCAGGCCGGTGTGAGACGCTGCGCCCGGCACCGAGGCACCTGGGCCACCCGCAGTGCCTCCCGTTCAAGCGGAGCGGGCGGCGGCGGAGCACTGAACTCAAGACATCGAGAATCCGCCGTTCTCCCCGGGAGACGGGAGAAGGCACCTGGGATGTCCCCCCTGAGCTCGGAACCATTAAGCGAAGGAGGAGGACGCTGCGCTGGAAGCCTTGAACCAGCCCGCCCCCTGCACGCGCTGCTCTCCCGCGGAGCGCCCGCCCACCCG
>NW_011495018.1:30551515-30555062 GCF_000754665.1 Bison bison bison
GTGGCTCCCCCGGGAACCTCCTTTCACTTCCTTCTTCAGTCGAATTCCTCAAGTCCAAACCTCTGAAAAGTTTGCCAGCCTCGACGGCCCCGCCAGGTGGCCCCTGCCCCTGGTTTATCAGCAATGGCTCCCGCCCGCCCGCTCTCCCTGTGCACCTATGAGTGACCCAAGGGCATAAAACAGTCCTGGGCTTCTGAGTTATACACAGCGCCTAGCTCAGGCCTGGCTGATGCCTACCAGACACTGCTTGTTGTTTAGTCGCTAAGTCTTGTCCGACTCTGGGACTCCATGGACTGTAACCCGCCAGGCTCCTCCGTCCACGGGATTTCTCAGGCAAGAATGCTGGAGTGGGTTGCCCTTTCCTTCTCCAGGGGATCTTCCCGACCCAGGAATCGAAACCGAATTCCTGCACTGGCAGGCGGGTTTTTGGGGGGTTTTTTTGTTTATTTGTTTGTTTTTACCACTGAGCCACCAGACCCTGCTGCACTAAGCTGCTTTTACATGGATCATCTCCTTTAATTTTCAAAGCCGAGGTGATTGATTGGCTCATGAGCATCTACATATATAAACCTTCATTGAGTTGTATACTTAATATTTGTGTGTTCTACTGTAAGAAAAGAAAACCTATAAGAAAGGCACTATTAAGCATACCCATTTTACAGAGGAGAAAACTGAGGTTCAGAGAGTTTCTTACTCAAGGTCTCTAATGATGTTTATGGTGGCCCTGAGATTGAAATAAAGGCAGTCTGACTCCAGAGTTCATCCTCTTAACCCCTCAAGATTAGGCTCTGAAGAAAGAAAAAGAAAGTGCTGTCCTTGTAGAACCTATTCCACATGCCCCACGAGTAGTGCCTACTCACTGCTTGAGCCCAATGTGACACCTGTCATTGGATGGGGAAGGATTATCGCTTTTCTTTGCTTTAGAGCTCATAACCCAGAGAGACGGTTTACTTCACCCACGCAGTCTCATAGGTCGTTAGAAGGCTTGTCTGGATTTTACATTTCCTCCTGGATCACAGGACAATCAGTAACTAGGCGGTGGTTTGGGTCTGAGAGGGTATCTTTTCCCCTAGAGAGGGAGCTCAAAGAAGAACTAGCTGTTAGTCAAGGGTTTTCACCCTCTGATGGCCAAGGCACTGGAACCTCAGCAACTGAGCAGTACGGAAATCCTTCAATGAAGAGATGTGAGCTGTTTATACCCAGAGATTGAAGGATCTGGGGAAGGGTAGGGATCGGGGAGGGGGCTGGTCCAGACTGGCTTTAAGTATCTCAAGACACGCAAAGTGCGCAGGAGCCAATTCATAGAACCAGCTCTGTTTCCTCTATGAGAATCACACGCCCCTTTTCCAGAACCGGAGGGGATGGATGCAGAGTGAAGGGCGACCAATGCGGGCCAGGAGGAAGCCAAGCAAGGAAGGTGGGTATCCGGTGCTGGGGAGCACTGAGAGGCCACGGTCCAGCAGGATACAGACCAGGAGGGAGAAAAAGGAGTTGCTTACTTAGGAAAACCCCCAGCGGAGCAATGGAATCTGCTCCCAGAGCCTTGGGTTTTCTAGTGCGCACGCGCTGAAATCCAGGCTTAGAAGTGAGTGCTCTGTGCTGGGCAGCATCTTGATCGCTGACCATATTTCTCACCTAGTGAATGTAGGGAAAGTTGATTTGGGTCTCAGATGCAGGTCCTGGATTTATTGCATACATTCCAGCTTTCCACCCCCGCCCCACCCTTCCCTCTCCTTGAGTCTTCTTCCCTAACCCTAAACTTGGTGTCCTCGTGTCAATGTTACCACCAAGTTCTCAACCTTCTTCCCTAGGTTTTAAGCTGTATGGCCAGGGGCAGCAATCCCTTGGGGAAGCCATATCCACCCCGCCCCCTGCCCCGCAGCATCTTGGGGTGCCCAAGGCCCGACCTTCCTCTGGGATGGGGATAGGCTGCAGGTCTTCTGTGGTCGATTTCCGGTGTTCTGGCTCCACCCAGGTGGTTCAAGAGTCTAGCTCTGCCCATCTTCCTTGCAGCCAGCACCCAGTGAGAAGTTCCACAGCACTGGGGCCACCTGCATTGGGGATGGCCACTCTGAAGCAGCCTGGCCCCATGATCTCCGTGTTACATGTTCTAGGGGGAAAAGATGCCAGCCTGGCCCCTCCGACCTCACTAGGCCCTCACATGGCAGGGAGAGAGACAAATAAATTTTTTCATGACACTATGTGGTGATACTGGAAAGTACCTAAGACTCTGGTGGCACTATTAGGGAGTGATTACCCCCACTTGGGTGGTTCAGGAAAAAAGCTTGGCCTTGAAGGAGGAGCAAGAGTTTACCAGAAAGATGGGGGTGTTAGAGCATTCCAGAAGGAGGGGAGGACATATGCAGAGACAAGGAGGCGGCAACAGCAAAGCGCTGCTTGGACTGGCTTCTTTTTTGTCATTCAGGCTTCAGCTTGAATCTGATGTCCTCAATGTGGCTTTCTCTGATCACCTACTCAAAAGAATCCTCCCTCCAGTACTTGGTTCTCTTTCTTAGAATCAACTACCTATTTTTACATTTATTTGTTAGTTGTCTATCTTCCCGGCGCACACACTCCTTCAAATCAACGGCCTAAGCCTGCGGACACTTTTATTTTTCACCGTTCCGCAGTGGCCAGAACAGTGAAGTGAACATGTATTAGTAGTATCAGTATCAGTGAATACTTGTGAATAGATGGATGGATGGATGAATGGAGTCCGAGGCTGCAGGCAGTGAGAAATGTCTTAGGAGGCAAGAATTCCCTCCAAGCCCTTAGCCTAAGCAACTCAAGGAAAGAGACTAGCTCCAGAAGGAGGGCTCGCTAGGAAGGGGTTTTGGGACATCGGGGTGGTGGGAGACGGTGTCCCAACTGCAGGGCGGTTTGAGAGAGGAGGAAACGGGCGGCGAGGAGCTGAGGGATCCGCAGCCTGGTGTGCCTGGCTCGGGGGTCTTTTTGCTTCTAAGGAGGCAAGGGGAGGGCGGGTCTTCGCCCCCCCAGGCGCCGCCTGTCCTGCTTCCCGCTAGGCCCTGTTGGATGCGTCCAAGCCTCTTCCTGGGCGGTCAGTGGGTTTGGTGGATTGCCTTGCCCGCCTGTCTCTCTCTCTCCCCTCCCGTTTTTTTCTTCTCTCTCCTCCGGGACTCTGCAGCTCCCCAGCCCGGCGGCCCCGCAGCAACCTAGCAGCCCCCGCCCCCTCCTCTAAGGGCGAAATTGCTAAACTTGTAGCAATAATGACCCTGCTTTCAGGCAGCCGACTCCCGCTGAACATCTCGGCGCCCGGGCCGGCCCAGCCTAATCAGCGAGCCCCTCCCTGCTGCCCGCCCAGACCCCGTTCCCCCTGGCCCGCCCCCTCCCCCAGCCGCACAAAAAGTGGGGAACAAAACCCCCGCGCATTTCTCCGTCCCTCTGTTGAGCAGACTGCTGCACAAAGCCCCCGCTCTGAGAAGCAATGGGGAGCTCGGGGGGGACGTCAATCCCGACGCGCTGAGGTTTTTGTTCGCGCAGGGGACTTCGCCTTCCTACCACACCTTTTGTTCGGGACTCCAATCAA
>NW_011495018.1:30555162-30559296 GCF_000754665.1 Bison bison bison
TAAAAAGCCATTCTTTCCGCACCTTCCCGGCCCGGAGCCGCCTTTCAGCGAGGCCCGGCCCCACAATGGCGCGGCGCGCTGAGGCCTCCCCATTCACCCGCCTTGGCACGCTCACAATCGGCCGTGTGGCAGCACAGGCCTCGCACAGGCATTCTCCGCAAGTGACAAGGAGCCGCATAAAGCCTCGGCCGCCGGGGGAGAAGGGAGGGCGACCAAGGGGGAGAACTCGGCCGCGGCGGGGCGCAGCGCCCCCGGGCGCGCTGGAAGGCCGGGCGGCGGCAGAAGATGGAGCTGCCTTCGCGGCGCCTACGGCTAGGCCTAGGGGCGAGGTTTCCTTTACTCTGGAGGCATTCGAGGTGGGCAGAGTCTAAGCCTTGATCTAACGCAGGCCCAGATACTAGCCCAAGCATCTGGGTGAAACTTGGGGGGATTTCAAAGTCCCACCTCAAAAGGCCCTGAGTCTCCGACCTGTCCTCCCTAGGACAGTAAAGAGAAATTAATGAACAAAGCCTTAGGGACCGGACTTGAAGCCTGGGGGCTGAGGCAGGGGAGACCAGGCCTGCGATCGCCCAGGGCAGAACTGCTTTCCCAGAGCATCTTTTCCTTCCCCGCCGCCCTGTTGAAGGACCTCTCCCTACTTTTGTGGGCTAAACAAGGTCTGTAGCCGGCCAACCGTTTGAAAATATTGCACCTTGTTTATTGACTCCTGTAGTGTATGGCAGCGGGTGTGTACATGGCGTGTGGATATATTTAGTTATATATATATGTATATATATTATATGTGCTGAATACAGAATAGGAAACAGAAGGAAAGCCGGTAACACCTCCGGTGGGCCCCTAGGTTCCAGATTTGTTCAAACCCCCAACTTTTGATCTCGCTCCGCTGATTTTTCTTGCAGAGTTCTACGCCTCCTGACAATCTGGAGATCCAGGCCGAGGTATCTGTTGCGGAAGGCAGGCGGTTGGGAAAAGGAAAATGGACTGTGGTGTGGCACTCCGGCCCTGCAAAGTGAGCAGAGGGTCGGTAGGGCCTGGGGATTTCTCAAGCCACGACGCCCATTTTTCTCTCCTTCATGCTGTTCTCTGTCCTTGAGTTTTCCGCCAGCGCTCTGCTGAGGCCGCGAGAAGGCCGAGAAAGAGAAGCCCTTCTTGCTCTAGGAGAGACGACTGGCAGCCTGAGTCCCAGCCTTTCGCACTCCCTTTGGAGCCGAGATTGGGGCCATTGTCCTCCAAGCACCCAGCCAGCGTTTCTGCCTCAGAGATAGTCTCCATGTAGGCCCAGGCGCATCCTCTTCGCCCCAGAGCCTCCTTCCCCGGACTTCGTGTAAGCTGCGCTCCGAGGCCCTGGGGAGCGAGACGTTTATGTATATATATTTATATTTTTTAACGAGGGGACCTGGTCCTTCCTTGGATCCAGCCTTTCTCGCCCTTTAGTCCCGCGGCGCCAGGCTGCGGTGGGGTCGCCTGCCGCGTTACCTGCCCGGTCCCTACCAGGCCCGGATGCCCTGCAAGGTACCCTGAGCGCACGCGGCCCCCGCCGTCGCACCCTGGTGCAACGGCTGCGCGCCGCCGCCGCCCCCGAAGCCGGCCAGGTTGCTCACGTTCACGAAGGGGCCGCCTCCAGACGCACTGCAGGCGGGCTGCATGGCCGAGGCCGCCGAGGAGGCCCCGCCGCCGCCGCCGCCACTGCCACCGCTTGCCGGGTACGCACAGCCATAGCTGCCGCTGTAGGCCGCGGCGGCGGCGGCTGCAGCGGCGGCGGCTGCGGCGGCGGCTGCCGAGTTCCCATAGCCATAGGCGGGGAAGCTGTTGTAGGAGTAGGCTCCCGCGCCCACGCTGTAGGGCGCGCCGTAGGCTGGCGCGCCAGGAGTGACGCACGGCTTGCCGTCCCGCACCAGCACCGGCACCGCCACACGGCGCGGCGGCGGCGGGGCGCGTGCCCGCCCAGCTCCAGAGACTTGTCCTGCCGCTGTCTCTTGCACTTGTACCTGCGATTCTGGAACCAGATCTTCACCTGGGTGGACGTGAGCTTTAGGCTGCTGGCCAGGTGCTCGCGCTCTGGCGCCGACAGGTACCGCTGCTGCTTGAACCTGCGTTCCAGCTCGAAGACTTGGGCTTGAGAGAAGAGGACCCGGGGCTTCCGGCGGCTGCGTGGCTTCGGCCTTTCGCTCTCCTCTGCCGCCTTACAGTCTCCGGCCGCCTCCAGAGGTTTCTTCAGTTGGCAGCTTTCTGCGAAAGAAGCAAAACAACAGCGTCTCTTAGTTGTTCCCGGCCTCTCCGCGGCTCCGGTCCAGGAGCACTGTGACCCTTTTTGGTGGCAACGCGGAGCGTGCAGTAATAACTGCTTGGGTTTTGGGGAAGGTTTGTGACTTCTGGCGCCGTGGGACCCTTCGATCGCCCAAGGCCCCTCACCACGTCCTTGACGGGTGGAGGCACATAGTGTGGGGAGGGGTAGTTAGCACGCGTTTATTTAGAACTTCAGCATCTGCGAGAGATTACCCTGTATTAAATGTGCAGCTCGGCTTGCTAATGATTATTTTCAGGATGAAAGTTTGTAACTACATAACTCCAATATTTGCAAATTCGGTTGCCTTCTTTTCCGTCATAAATAGCTGAAGGTGTGAGAGGCATGTTGGTTTTTGGCGGCCGAAATGCGTGCGATGTGCGAAAATCTTCCTGCTTAGAAATGTCTGAGTGTACTGCTTATTGCCCAGGAACTGTTTTTTTGTTTGTTTGTTTACCTTTAAACGCCTACCTACCCACAAATGAGTGTCTGAGTAACGACAACCGATACCTTAGAAAGAAAAAGAAATTTGATTGACTGACTGACTTAGTTTCATGTCGATTTTAGGCCCAGGGGAGCTGTCAGAGCAAAGGCCTTGGCTTCCGCCACAACAAACCTTCTCTTGGGGAAGGAGATTCTTTTGGCTCTGTCTCCTCACAAACACTTCCTTGGAGGCTTTATTCAGTTATTCTGTTGCCCTGCCCAATTCACCTCCCGTCCTACTTGAGCAGACAGGATCTAAGTTCGGCGCGTTTTTCACTCAGCCCGAAGCCACACAATCTGGGACACAAAGCAAAACGTTACAGATTTTCAAAAAGGCCGGTTGCCTCAGGGGTGCGAGTGAGGAATGAACTACGTTCCCATGCGCTCTCCCACCATCCCCTCGCTCTCTGCCGGGTGCCACGGGTGCGAGGACGCAGAGTTCCAGGCGGAGAAGTGAGGAAAGCACCCCCGCTAAAATTCTACCTAAGTTCCTGCGCCCTCCGGACACCAGGCACACAATCTGCTTGGACTACCTTTTCCGAGAAGAGAGAACGGCTGCCCTGGCCTCAAAAAACGCATCTCACGCTAGAGGGAAAGTGGGAGAAGTTGAGGCTCATGCCCCTCTAGCTCTGGGGAAGAGCTACAGTTGTCAGCACCCGGCAGCTGAGCCCACATTGCTTATCCGCATCAGGGTAGCAATAACCTCCGGGGCTGCATCGCCTCCTCCCTCTGGGGGGAGTAGTTGGCGGAGTCATCTTGGCCTTCTCCCTCCGCCCTGGCTCCCTTGCAGCATCTGAGTTTTGCGGAGCTGTCGCTGACCAGGAACTGGCATGACACCAGCCAGGAGCTAAAGAGGCGGGCAGCCGTGCCGACAAGGTTGGTGGGCTGTTTGCGGGCATCCCGCCATTGCTCCACATGCGTGTTTCGTTTCCCCCTCTACTCACTTTGGTTCCCGTCCCTCACGACCTCGGGCTCCTCTTCATGTTCCTTAGGCCCGCTGCACGAGTCTCGCAGGACCGTGTGGACAAAGCTCTGGGGGCAGAGCCCCGAATCCCCGTGGCCATCGGCTGTAGCTAGTGAGTTCAAATAGGACAGTTTCTCGCCCTCTTCTTCCTCGTCTTCCTCCCCTCCGTCCGAAAACTGCGTCCCCTCAGCGGCGGCCAGCATGCAGGGCGCCGAGTGGAAGTGGTGCTCCAAGTCCGCCTGCAGGTGCGCGCCGTGGAAGTGCTGTTGCTGCTGCTGCTCCAGATTCAGAATGTCTTTGACTGAGAAAGGGGTGGAGGTGACCGGGCTTGGTAACATCATCAGGGCCACTTAATT
The DNA here is from genome assembly GCF_000754665.1 of Bison bison bison. Classification (NCBI taxonomy): domain Eukaryota; kingdom Metazoa; phylum Chordata; class Mammalia; order Artiodactyla; family Bovidae; genus Bison; species Bison bison. Next base: position 30,559,250 of record NW_011495018.1, read on the forward strand.
GTCCAGTCCAAATACTCAATAAATCCCGGCGGGGGCGGGGAGGCAGC
>NW_011495018.1:30559396-30571921 GCF_000754665.1 Bison bison bison
CTCTCCTCTGGACTCCGCCGCTGCTGCCGAGTCGGGCTTTTGACAGACGCGGTCCCACTCCAGTCTAAATCGCCTCCATTGGCCCGGACGTGGGGGTCTGGGTTTTGTTACAGCCACTGCAGGGACTGGGGCCGGGGCTGAGAAGCAGGAGTCCGGGGGTCGTGCGTCACGTCGGGGGCGGGGCTCTCGCCCGGACCTCCCTCCCCATTGGTTCCAGCTGCTGTGGACCACACCCCTCCGCATCCACTGAGTGGGGGTGCTGCTGAGCTACCAGAAATAGACAAGGGCTAGTATAGAGTCTCGAAGTCCTAGTGGCTGCTGGAGAGGCTGCACTGCCTGGGGTACGCGAACGACCGATTCCCATCCCGACTGGCCGCGTCTTCCCGAGTAAAGCCAGTTCTGGGAGGCATCCTGAGAACCAACCGCCAGGAAGGATAGCCCAGGAACGTGGTTTTTCCAGCTGCTGCGGAGGCAGGAAAACTTCCTGGCTTGTAAATACCCGGCACTGTATCCCCAAGGAGACGGAATGTTTTATATATCTATGGACGGGCGACGTGTGCGTTCTCGCCTTGTTGACTTTGCTCAAGCTGTTCCCTCCACTCGGAAAGCCTTCTCCACCCTTGTCTCCATGACAAGCCTGTTCTCTGAAGCTCTGCTCAAATGCCACCTCCTCCAAGGAAGCGCTCCCTCATCGCCTAGCCGGAAGTTATCTCTCTCGCATCTGAACTTGCAGCGCGTGTTAGTAAAGGACATTCGTGTCACTTATCACTTCCTGCCTAGTACTATAGCTATATTGCCTGCCTGGTCTCCCTGAGTAAACCATGAACCCCCGGAGGGCAGAGCCCCAGTTGCATTTGCTTCTGTAGCTTTTCCAGCGGCCTCACTAAGCAGGTATGTGAGAGACAGGACGATGGAGTAAATACTGAACTTTGTGGTCTGACAGCTCTTGGTTTGAATCCTGGCCTAGTCAGTGTTTGGCCTGGGTGTTTCTAAGCCTCAGTTTCTTTGCTTACAAAAAGACAGTGATACCTTCTTCAGGGTTGTTGCCAGTGATAAATGAGGCAAAACATGTCAAGATTTTAGTGCAGGGCCCGCTCATGTTAGTGCTCAATACCTGTCATTGACTACTGTTCTGCATCAGAAATCAAACAGTGTTTGTTGACTGCATTGGTGATGACGTTCGGGGTTGGAGGGCCTCACACACTGGGTAGTTTCATATGGTCTTGAGAGCAGGATCTGTTTTCACAAGGGAGGTGACCCAGCCATGGAGGCTGTCTTTTCCGTCTATTGAAATCAGACACCTGGGTCTAGGCCTTGACCCTCGCAGGCATGTTTCTAATTTCTCCAACCCACACTTCTTCTGGCGCCCTTCTAGGGCCCTGATTATTTTGTGGGCAAATCTGTGGTGTCCCCTGTGATTCTGGAAACTCTGCACAGATAGAGATCATCTTCCTGCAGGATAGGCATTTGCTCACCATCACCTCTAGCCCAGTGAGCAGCAGCAGGAGCTGCTGTGAGACCTATAGAAAAACCTGTCCTCAGTGCTGGCCTTGAAAAAATAGGGACCGATTTGGCTCAACCATGGCATCCCTCATTTGGCCCTAGCCGCCCCTAGCATATTTTTTGGCGCCAAAATGGTAGAGCGGAGGGAGCACTAGCTTCAGATAGAAGGGGCAGGTGGGAGGTGCAGGGACTGTGGACAACACCTCCCGGCTGCAGCGGACTCGGGATGGGAGTGGGAACGGAGCGGAGAGCTGTCATGGGAGGACCCCCCGCAACGGCGGGAGCAGTGGGTGCCCAAAGCCGAGGAGAGAATGAACAGCCAGTCGCGAGGTGGGAGAGGCGGGGCTGTTCAGGAGGGAGCGGAAATGGTGCGGGGAGTCAGCCTCTGGGGCCTCCTGGGGAACTGGGATTCAGCGCCGGCCACGTGCTCCCGGGAGTACTTAGCTGGTGGCAGCCCGCAGGCTGTGCGGGAGACTCTACGTGAGCTGGGCTTTGCGCCGGGATGACCATCCTTCAGCCGCAAGGGCACCCGATGCCTTTCCGCTCTGAATTCTAAGATTATTGAGGCCCTGGGCAGAGCTGGTGTTTCCAGAACAGGCCACAGAGCTGCGGAGAGAAGAATGCGCCTGCTTTTGCTGCGGATCGCGAGTTGTTGGGCGCAAAGATCCAGAGAGACGAGGGTGAGTGCGCGGCACTGCCGGGTGGCAGTCCTTGAGTACCTGCGTCGCGGTAGCAGGCGCGCATAAAAGAAGGAAACTGCCTCCAATCCCACTCTTCCACCCCCATCCCGAGGGCTAGACTGTCGTTGAGAATATTTCTATTGCCCGCTCGTCTCCTAGTTAAAAAAAATTTTTTTTTTTGCTTTTTGCTTCTTTAATTGGTTTTCTTGAAGTGATATCAAGATTCAGAAAAAAGAAAGACAAAAGCTACAGAAAATATCTGTCCCCAGTTTCCAACCGAAACCTTCATTTCTCCTTGCTACCTTCTCTCGCTTCTCCACGGCGCTTCGCTCCTAGTTCTACCCTAAGCTCATCCCCCAAATCCGTATCTTAGAACCCATGGCCCGGGGTGCGGGGAACACCGAGACACGCCCACACAGCAGCTGCTGCCGCCGAGTCCACCGAGTCGCCTTCTCCCTTAGCACACGGAAGGCTGCCTCCTTCCCACCTGCAGGCCCACACGATTCGATCTCCTCCAAACCCACTACCACTGCTACCCCGCCAGATATCCTTGGCCCAGGTCTGAAAAATTCTCTCCTGAGGTCCTTGATCAGATTGCTCCTCGCATGACGCCCTGAGGGACTGGAGACCCTTGAGGAGCTGGAGCGTGGAGAGCACAGGCGAAGGGGCCTAGCAAGGAGTTTGTACGCCGCGTCCATTTCTCTCCCCAGCCATAGCTCTGCGCAGGGCTTGTCTAGCGGGTGGGAGGCTTAGATCTCGGCCTTAAGTGCTGAGCAGGGGCTGGGATCATCTGATTGTTCAGGTTCCCTTTGGTCCATTTGGCTACCCAGCGGCGGACCCTCCCTGCAGGAATACCCGCCAGGCCAATCACATCTGGGGAGCCTGCCTGGCCTGTGCCCGCACCCCGACGACAACAAGCTTGTGCGCAGCCAACTGTGCGGGGCTGTCCGGAATGAAAACGCCAGAGTGGTAGTTACATTGCAGCGGCGGTCGGTTCTCCAGAGTCACTTATCACAATGCGGAATCTGGTTCCAGCGCCTATCCAGTTACAATCTCATGCTAGGACATTTGCATTCTTTTGTCGGAAAAGAGGATCTTTGAAATCCCGGAGCTGTGCTCGACTAATAATAGGTTTTTGTTAGATTAGCTAATTACTGTCAGATAAAGTAAATATCGTTGCATCCATGGCAGGGTTTGATTTTATTTTAATCGAGTGTATCTGCCTATCTTCCATTTTGTCACATTATACATTTATACAAGTCTTTCTCCTCCCATATGTGATTACAGGGCATAGTAAAATGATAGCAGATTCTCTGAGGGAAAGTGTTATAATAGATGCATAAAAAGGTGATAAATAAAATTATACCTTTTGTGGAGAAAAACAACATGCTAGTCATTACAGCAAACTTCATCAAAGAAAAATGTAATGGTGCTTTGAAAGCTGTGAAGTGTTCCCATAAGTTATTATTGTATACACAAAAACTGCTTAATTAATATACATATAAATATAGGCAAAAAATTGATCACTTTAGCTATATGCTACAGCTTATTCTGTTATCCTTCACTTGTTTAAATAGCCATTTATTTATGTAGCCATGGCTACAAAAAAAATTGAAGGTTTTAGTGGCTCTCTAATCTAAATGTATACTATAGTCAGGAGTAGTTTTCTTTCAAGGCATGAGAAATCATCATGGGGTGAACTCTGCCAGCTAAAACTGTGTGATAACATTTTAGGTGATTTTTTCCATTGAAAAATTTCCTTCTTCCTGTCTTTCTTTTCTTTTCTTTTTTTTACTGCTCTCCCAGAAACTTCATTTTCAATGACATCTTGGGGGGGGGCGGGGAAGAGACAAAAAAAGTAAAAAAATTCCTCTTTTGCAGGAGCATTAAGTAGGTTTTTGTTATTTTGTTGTAGTTGCTGCTGGTGGTGCATATGTGTGTATGTGTTTTGATTTGGTTTTTAGTTGAGAGATGTTAGAACATATCCAGATTTGTGAGCGTTCTAGAGCCTAATGTTTTGTGAGAAGGGGAATACATTATCTACTTTTAAAGAAATGTCAACTAGGTACATCAGTCCCATAAAGTATTAAGCTGATCTAATTCCTCAAGAGGAACTTTCCCCCCATGTTTCAGCAATTTGGTAAGAGAGATTTTAAAGTGGCATTTTGAGAATTTTAGCTTGTTTTCCATGTGTTTGTATAAATGCCAGATTTCCCCAGATTGTGTATAGAATTGAGTTTTCTAAATAACCCACCACTTCCCTTCTCTGGGAGAAAATTGTTCCAAGTTCAGTAATCCCTGTAGTTCTTTGTTAATTACAGGCCCTTGCCAATGAAGCAAGTTTCGATTTCTCAGGATGAAGACTTTTCATATATATCTATGTGTATCTGCTTCACTCCAAAAATTTTTAAGTTAACAATATAAATAAAGCTTTTGTTATCAAAAAAGTTGTTTTGCCAATAAAACACAGAAATCAGAAAAGCTAACTGTGAGTGAAAGTCGATATTTTTTCAAGCAAAAACATGTAAATAAAAGATGCCTATACACAGACATTTATTTGTACTATTTGCGTGTGTTATTTGGGAGTGCAGTGAGCAGTTTTAACTTGGGGATTAAATTGGAATTCTGGGTGCATTCCTTAACTTTTTTTTTTTTAAGTGTGTTTAACTTCCTGTATCGAAATTTCGGTGTCTTTAGACCGTTTAAAATACAATCTGACTTCAGAAAGGCGGCTGCAGTCTTTAGAGAATTAATTCACTTAAACCCGAGCACCTCCCTGCTCGGAGCATTAAACATTTCGGGGAGGGATGTGGTTATCATGTTCAAGAAGGAGATTTTTTTTTTTTTCGTGACTCTTCCTAGCGTGATCCTTTTTACTCTCAACCGCAAACCGAGGAACCTCGGCCTCCTCGGACGCAGAACTCTTCTCCCATATCTCCCTGGGGGTCAAGTTGGAGCGAATAACTTCAAAACGTTTGAGAAGAAGAAGAGGAACAACAACAACACAGCCTTTCTCACTTGGAAAGAAACTTTTGCTGAAGCCTTGTCGTTTTAAGTAACGCCTTATCCCGCCCTCACTGTATCCAGCCTGGAGTTCCGGGTCTCTGGTCTGCACCGGGAGAGCGATTTCGAAGGTGCACGGGGACCTTTGCTCCGTTATTGGGCGATCTTATCTGCGGGTCTAGGGGCTCCCTTGCCCTTGGTTCCCTGAAGCTCCGGCGGAACCCAACAATTACCACTACTCTGGGATAGCCCCATCTTGCGTGACCCTGCGGGGAATTGGGGGTGGAAGAGCGTGGACTTCTGACTTTGCTCCGAACGGCCAGGGACCCGACCTGGAAAGGACCGAGACCCCAGGCGGCTGGGGCGCGCCAGAGCGCACAGCCACAGGGACAGAAAGCGTGAGGCGCGCGGGGAGCCAGGTCCGGTCCTGCAACTCCAGGTCTCGGAACTTGGCGGCCTCGCCCTGCAGAGACGCAGGTGAGTCGGGTCGGAGGTCAAGAGTTAGGCAACCTCGAGGCTGGGGTGTCTGTCAGGTTGCCAGGCCTCGCTCAGCCCTGCAGCCAAGGGCGCCGCGTCTCTCTGAAGCCCGAGCACTTCGGCCGCGCTGGTTGGGACCCGGATTCCCGGGCTTCTCCGCGCGTTTCTTTGCTGCTGCTGGCCAAGAGCCCGGGGCCCTAGCGAGGAGCCCCGGGGAGACGCCGGCTGGACCTCTGTCCTTGAACAGTAGGTTCTCGGATTCCGCTGGACCTTTCCTCACTCCCGCCAACCCGAGAGAAGGACCTCCTTACCTCTTGCAGCTTGCGGCACGCAGGGGCCTAGGAGAGATGCCGAGCTGGGACCCCAGAACTTTAGTGGTCATCCTCCTCCCTCTCACAGCCAGTCTGTTTTCCCCTTTCCACCCCTTTCTCTTTCTTTAGGCCCATCTCTTACTCCCCGGCTCCGATCCTTTCCTTCCTCACTCCACGCTTTTCCTGACCACCCTTCCCCCACCTCCTTTCTCCTTCACCTTCTCCTCTCCCTGGCCTCCTCCTTCTCCCTGACCTGTTTCACTCTCCCTTATTTCCTCACGCCCTCCTCCCTTCCCCCATCTTATTTCATTCCCTTTCCTCAACTCCATGATTTTCTTGCTTTTTGTCCCTGGACCCTGCAGGTGTTTGGTATGGAGGGAACCACACACCCTTGCACCAGAGGTCCCCACCCCTGAACCCCAGGCCTCCTCCCCCTTTCCACCCCTGTGGAATGTCCACTCTGTCTCAGGAGCTGCAGGTAAAAATGCCCAGGCACCCTTGGTAGTGTGATAGGGACGCTCCTCTCTACCCTTGGAGCCTGTGGGACTTTTTCCACCTCCCAGCCCCCAACCCCCAGCAGCCTCAGCCATGGGCCCTGATGAGCCTGTGGGGCTCCAGATGGCGAGCTTGGCCACCCTCCCCGTGGAAATTCCCACTGCAGGCAGATCCTGCAGAGCCTCCGTTTCCTTCTATTGTGGCAGCCTGGAGAGGATCACAGCAGAGTTGAAGGTGGCCATAAGGCCTGGGCCCCAAGCATCCCTTGAGAGCACAGATGGGGGCTCCCAGACCAGGCCTGACCCCCTCCCCCACTCCACACAGGCTAGAGCAGGTTGGATTGACCTTCTCTCCTCTTTTTTCCTGCCAATCCTACTAGATTAAGGGGCCATTTCACTTTGAGATCACCTCAGCTGGGAAGTGTTTCAGGGACTGCCTTAAAACACAGGGGGCTAAATCTGGGAGAGGACAAGGGGGCCCTGGCTCTCACACTAGCCAACAGGGGCAAGGACTGAGCGCTCCTGGCCTACTTCGCTGCTTTGGGGCCAGTGGGACAACCGAGACACTGCCTTTTGGAGAAGAGACAGGGTCCCCAGCTGCAAGGTAGGGCAGCCGGCCAACTTCTACCCTTTTACCTCCCATCTGCAACTACATTTCTGAGGGTGCATTACTCTAATAAATACGGGTTTCCAACAGATAGATGCAGACCTCCCTCACATATTATGTTTCTATGGATGTATCTTTCTCCTTAAAAGAAAAGGAAGGTGACTTCCTGTGTGAAGACAACAGTATGTGCACAGGTGGATAGGCAGGGGGAAGAAGGCATGCAGGACTCTCCATAAATTTACCTTCCACAGTAGAGCTCTGCCCTTTCGGAGAGTGTGGTCAAAACAGGAGGACTGGGCTAACACTCATTCTGAATTCCCCTCCCTCATTTTCCCCTCACAACGTGAATTACTGGCAGTGACATGAGATTTGGAGAGAAATGTTTATATGATCCAAGATGAGAACTAGCTTCCATGACAATCAGATGCACTATTTCCATACAGGCAATTTATGGTATCATTACAATTAGTCTTGTACAAAGTGGTCCCATAAGGACCTGTCTAATTTGCAGTCAGAGAAGAGGGAATAGATTTTATTACCAGAGTTGTAATGACTGTGTGTGTTCTTGAAAGTAATAAAAACCACATTGAAATTATACTGCAATTTATACTTAAAAAAATACACACCCATTCACCCATTAGTATAATAGAGAGGGTGGCCTGTGTTTGTGTGTGTATGTAATTGTGCCCACACACAAAGCAAGTGAGCATGGATGCGGGCACATGTGGACATTTTACAGCTCCTACAGCCAGTAAGCTTGTAAGGACTCAAACCACACAAGCATGCTTGTGTGAGAGTTGGCACCAATGAAACTCTTCTCCTCAGGAGAGAGCCCACAGAGTGAGGAGACTGCCTTTGGGGTTGGATCGGAGGAAGACAGGGCTTTCTTTAAATCACAATCACACCTATCTTGGGCCAAAGCATTGACCCTGGAGTCCACCAGAGAGGCTTGGAGCCACGTTCTACCTCCTCTGTAGTCTTGTGACCTCGGGCAGTCCTTCAGCCTTGCTAAGCAGCAGTTTTCTCACCTATAAAGAAGATAATAATGGTGTGGACTTTATAGGCCTGCAGTCAGGATTAAAGAAACCATGGAAGGGAAGCACTTACAGAGCCCTCTTGTGTAGTAAATGTTCCTGTGCTGGTGGCTGAGGGTGGGTGTGAGGGGTGATTGCCAAACCCAAAGAGGGAGGCTGAATCTTTCCTCCACTGAGTTGAGATCAGACAGCAGTATTCTTGGGTGTCCCTTTTTTCACTTGGGGAAAAAAAGCATTATTTATCAATCAAATTTTGCAGGGTTTTTTTTTTTTTTTTTTTGGTCCCCAAACAAGGATACTAGTTCTCTTAATCATTTAAGTTTTAGGATATACCTTCAGAACCACCAACAACCACCAATACCTTCAGCCTCCCCCTCTTCCACTCTCTTGAGCCACTGCAAACAAATCCCGCACCCAGGCCAAGCTTCCCTCTCCCACAAATGCATCATTTTTTAGCTGCAGTAAACAAATCCCCGAAGTCTCATGTCATTGTTATCATGTTTAGATAAAGATCTGGCCAATTAGTGTCCTTGGTGGAATGTAAATAAATCTGCTGCCCCAGACCTACCCCAGTGGTGGGTGTCCTTCTCAACCAAGCAACACCAGCACTTTTTCTCTCCTTTTCCTTCTCGTGTGGGCAAGGAAGTCTGGCCTTCAAATTCACATGGTTTCTAATCTCTGTGTGTGGACCAGATCTGGTGTGTTACCTTCTCTGAACCTATTTTCTTTTTCATAAAGAGGAGTTCATGAAGACCACCTCACAGTTGGGAGGGAGCAGCAGCAATAATTGGAATAATACTGCTGATAATAATAACTGTAATACTCTCACCAATATGATATGGTGACCAATATGCAATGGTCATATTGATAACATTAGCTACTGTTCATGGATGGCTTTTATACTAGCACTGTGGTATGGCCCAATGATTAAGAGCTTCCTCACTCATCAACTCCTGCATAAACTGTCAACCCATAGGTAAGCCACATGGGTAGGGCTGGGAGACTCATGGGTATGGAGATCAGAGAAGAGCACCAGGCATTGTGTGAAGGCTCCTTAACTGTTCACCACTGTTATTGTTTCTGCTTCTTGTAACAGAATCCTTGACTATGGCCCTATTAATGTAACCATTTTACAGAGGAGGAAACTGAGGCGGGAGAGGAGGTAACTAGCCCAAGGTTGTTAAGTTCCTTGCCTTCCATATTCAACTACCTTTCTCCACCCTTCTGCCTTTCCTGGGCAGCCCCAGGGTTACCAGCCTGAGAACCGTTGTTTGGGCTGCACTGCCCAAGCACTTCTCTCTGCTTTTGCCAATTCCTGTGCGGTACTGGACAGTCCTACTTCTCCCCACCTTAAATGTTTCGGCAAGGCCTAAGTGGTAGTCCACAGCCCCCAAGAAGAATGTGCCCGGGTGGTGGGATTGACTGGAAACTGTCTGGAAGATAAACTGGCTGTGGATGGGGCAGGGACCGTGGACCTCCTCCCCGCCTCTCCTCTGGCTACCAGCAACCCCTCTGAGCTGCTTCCTTTCTCACCATCTCCCTCTTTCTTTACTTTCTCTTCAAAAAGAAGAGGGGCTGCCGCCTTCTTCTTTGCCTTCTGAGGCTCTTGCCCTGGAGTTAATACTAATCGTGATTATAAGCTTCCCACCCGGTAAACAAAAAAATCACAGGCATGATAGTTACAACATTCCTATGAAACAGATTTTTGTTCCTCTCCCTTCAATTTAGAGCCATGGAAATCGAGGTCCAGAAATAAAATGACTTGTCCAAGGTCACAAAGCAGATAGGAGGTGGATGCAAAACTTCCAGGCCTGCAGACCCTGCGGCTCCACCGCAGGGGTGGGCAGCGGAGAACGTCCTGCTCCTGCCCAACTCCAGAAACCAGGATTCCAGGGCTACCTGCCCCCCAGGGAGACCTTCCCGGTGTCCCTGAGCTGACCGCTTAGCCCGTGGGCCGCCTCGATGTGGAAGCGGCGCCTGCAGTCCTAATATCAGGAGTCCCCTCTGTAGTCCAGGGAGCGCTGCCAGCCCCCACTCCCAGGGAACGAGCTCCAAGGCTTTTCGAGGCGCCCCCCCACCCACCCACCCCCGCCTCTGTCCGGGCCTCTCAGGCCACTCTGCCCACGCCCTTCGCAGAAAAAGGAACTTCCCACTGGGAAACAAACCACCGCAACCCGGCGGCGCCGGGGACACTCTGGAGCCAGTCTCCAGCCCCTGGAAACCCGGTCCATCGGAACTGGAGCTAGTGTCCGTACCTCTCGCGCTGCGCTTCCTAGAACAGACTGATGGGTTCAAATTCTGTCCCACTCTGTTTCCAGGCGGATTCCTGACTTCTGAGTCCTGCTTTTGTAGAACTGGAAATAGTCAAAGTACCCACCTCATAGTTCGCTCTGAGGGTTCAAGGAGATTACCTCTGTGAACCACTTAGTATGGTGCCTGGCACAATAAACGCTCAATCAATGTTAGTTTATTATGATTAACTCCGGGACTAGTGGAGGCTATCTTTTCCGTTTCTGGGTGTGAGCTCTGTGTCCCTGGGGGCATCGAAGCCGCGGACGCGGCCGGATGGCGCCCCTGGGGCCCGTGGCTGGACACTTGGGAGCGCGAATTTTTGGAGAAGAGCCGGCATAACCCTGTGGCGCCAGGTTTGAGGCTGGGCTTGGGCGCTTACGTGAACTCACGCGGCGTTCTCTGCGTGTGCGTCTGTCCTGAACCGCGTGCGTGTCTTGGCCTGTGCGTGTCACCAGCGGGTACCGCTGACGCGCCTGCAGGGACCTCACCTGCGCTCGGTTTACCTGACGGATGCGTGGTGTCCGCGCTGTGTACACAAACCCCGGCGAGCCAGGAGTCCAGGGTGCTCGCCCTCCAGCTCATCGAACAATTTTCGCTATTAATGGTTATTTTATTTATATCGTTAGAATAGTCCCCCGGGGTCTGTTTACACCAACGTCTGGCCGTCTCGGCCGCAGTGTTTGGACAAAGGATTACACTAATGGATGGAGAGCAGGGAGGGGGGAAGGAGACGCGGCTGGAAACGGGGCTCCGGGCCGACGCTCGGGGTGGGCCTCCTGGGAAGAGGGAGCAGGCCTCTCCTGGGCTCGACCTCTGACCCTAGGAGGGAAGGAAACGTGTCTGCCCGCGATAGGAAGCCTAGGCCTCCGGAGGGGTGGAGGCTGGAGGTGCCTGCGGGGTAGAGGGAAGGGAGTGGGAGAGGAGGGGGCTCCTACCTCTCCTCTCTCAAGGCCGACTCCAAATTCGAGGTCGTCCCGCTTGGGTGCGCACACACGTCCACAAGTAAACAAGACCTGGAGCTACCAGGATGGCGGCCGCTTTGATTCACCCTATTGGTGGCGGCCAGTTTAGTGCTTCGGCCTCCAAATCCGGATTATGACTGAGCCCCGGGCTCCTGGCGGCCGGCGGGGTTAGAGCGGCCTTCCAAGAGTGGCGGCCCGGCGAGCCGCAGCTCCCCACAGCACCTTTGTGCGGCCTGGGCACCCACCTCCGCGCAGTGGGAAGGCCCACCATCTGGCAGCGGGCAGGTGTCTGGGATCTTGGCAGCAATGAGCTCGAAAAGGCTAGGCTTGGAATTCCTGGTTTTAAAGCGTCTTTGCTTACAGGGCTAGGGTTGATGCAGAAAAATATCTAACTTTTGGTTAGCATTTACTTTGTGCCAGACACCATGCCAAGCATTTTTCCACTCCATAACAGTCCTAGGAACTATTATCCCATTTTACAGAAAAGGAAACAGGAGACTTCAGCAAAGGCTCACAGCCAGTGTCAGAGCCCTGACTCTAACCATGCAGTCGCGCTTCAGGACTAGTGCGATGCTTAAAGTTCTGAGGTTCCTGCACCCGTTCAGAACCATGATGTGAGCTATGAACCCTCTCCCTCAGAAGGATGGAACCGTTTGTCAGTTATTCCATGGGTTTCCCGGACCCCTTTAGGCCCGTCCATGGACCTCTGATTAATAACTTTGGCTTTACAGGTTATACAAGTATTTGGTTTTTTTTTTTTTTTTTAATTTATTTTTATTTATTTGACTATACCGGGTCCTAGATGTGGCATGCGGGTTCCTCGACCAGGAATCGAACCTGGGCTCCCAGCATTGGGAACTCAGAGCCTTAGCCACCGGACCACCAGGGAAGTCCCTTATATTGTCAATTTTGAACATCAATTAGTAAGGTAACTTTTTCTGTCGTTTTATAAATGAAGATTCCTGAAGCTCAGAGAGGCAAAGTCCTTCCTTCGTTCAGGATCACACAGCTACTAAATGTGGAATTGGGGTCTCAGATCTTTGGTCTCTAGAATCTTCGTGCACACTTCTCCAGTCTCCCCAGACCCTGAGGTTCTCCTTTTTTTCCCCTCTTGCCTCTCCCTTTCTCTATTCTGGGGGGAGGACATGGGGCCAGCCCTTTG
>NW_011495018.1:30572021-30575938 GCF_000754665.1 Bison bison bison
GCCCTTTGGACGGTTTGGTTATTTCTTGGGGCCTCTGAGAGGTGCTGGGCTGGCGGAGGCACGGCATCGGGACCCAGTTGCCCTGTGCTTTGGGGGCCGCGCTGCCAGGACGCACGCTCCGGTAAACGGTTTATCTAAAGACAACTTCTGTTTCTCGTTCGCTGTCGGGAGTTGCCCTGCAACCAGCAATGAAAAATGCGCCTTTTCCCGAGACTCTGGCGCTGGTGATTTATGTGGGAACCGAAATCACCCTCGGGGCCTGGGCTGCTCAGCTGGGCTTAGCGGGGTGGAGGGCTGGGGCGGGCCTGGAAGAAAACCTAGTGCCCTGGCCCCTCCAGCGCCCGCTTTTACGGCGCCTCCCCACCACCCCTACCTCCAGGACATTTTACAGCCGCTCCCCCAGGAAGCTGAGCGCTTTATCGCGGTTAAGTAAACACCATTATCCCAGGTCCATTAACAAGGAGATTTTGCGTTGTAAATAGACCGCAAGAGGGAGAAGAGCAGGCCCAGAGAACTCGCTTGTAAAACGGTAAAGGGTCTTTAAGATTTATGGCCGCTGATTGGCCCCCCAACCTTCTAAGAAATCCCAGTCTTGACCAAAGCCAGAGGTGGGGCATTCCCCCCTGCCCTAGAAATCCCGCCCTGGGGTGTTAGGACTTTGAGAGTCGGGAGTCCCCAGGACGCGTCTAGCCTAGTCATTAATTTTCTTAGTTACAAGCCCAGGAATGCCGATCTTTTTCCGGCTGTGGATGCATAGATAAACTCTGCAGCTCTCCAGAAGCTCTGAGCAGAAAGCATCCAGTGGAGATGGTGCCAGGGGCCAGAATACTTGTTTTCCAGGCTACTGCCTCATTTGTAAACTGGATAGGGCTTTCAGCAGCTACTTAGGAGTATAGAAAGCACAGGAGACTTGTAATTGGGGGGCACTGTCCCAACTTCCTGTGTTCTGAGGTCTCATTTGGCCAGCTCATATAGCCTTGGTTTTGCTTCTCTTTCCAAAAGGAAATGCCCACCTTGTTTCCTCTTGGGCCAGACGATGTATGTAATCAAGTGAGGATGCTGGTCCTGGCACACAGCCCAGCAGACAGTCCTGGCTTTCCACCTCTCTGAGTTTCTATTTCTGATGAGTATCTAGTGACCTGTTCCAGGAAGTTTTTACTCATCTAGAGTGTGGTTCTCTTATCCCCTCAAGTCAATATTTATATTGACGAAACAGTAGATTTTGAACTAGGAAATGTGTCTCAGTTTGATGGAGAAAACAAAGGGACAAGTTCTCCAGGCCAAGGGAAGCTTCGGGAGAACCCCACCCCTCCTAACCTTTGCCAAAGTCACTTTCAGGAAGAAGTCCCTGCAGAGAGGCTGCTCCTTCTTCAGCCTTAAGAATTCAGTGGTTCTTGTGATAGCTCCCACCTGGTAGAAAGGTTAGCTTTGGGGGAGGGGCAATAGAGAAAAAACAGGAAGCAAAATGATGCTAGAAGTTGGTTTGGCCCTTTGGCATAATTAGCTCCATCTAGAGCAGGGACTTTTAACTTTGTTTTTCTTGGCCCCTTTATAATTTTGAGAGTCTGGGGAAGACTATAACTCCCTGTCAGAATAATATTTTAAATGCATAAAATTAAATGCATATAATAATATTGAAGTATATTTGTCAAAATATTAAAAAATAGGCATATAATAATATAGGTGCCACTTTATTAACTGATTAAATAAAGATGTACTTTCCCCTTTAAGTTCATGGGCCCCCTGAATTCCATCCTCAGCCTGGGGGAATGGGGGAGTTCATAAACTGCCAGGTTATGAACCATTGATCTAGGATCAAAATCTAGACCACTTTATCTCAAAGAGTGTTCTTTGTATCAACTGCATCAGAACCTTCAAGGGGTGTTTGTTAGAAAATTACTTCTTCTAGGATGTAATCTGTAGGTGGACCTAGAAAACTTCCTTTAAAAGAATTTTTATTTATTTGGTTGCATTGGGTCTTAGTTGCAGCATGCAGGATCTTTAGTTGTGACAGAAGGGTCTGGGCTTCCCAGGTGGCTCAGAGGGAAAGAATTTGCCTGCCAAGTAGAAGATGGGGATTGATCTCAGGGTCAGGAAGATATCCTGGAGAAGGAAATGGCAACCCACTCCAGTATTCTTGCCTTGCAGGACAGAGGGGCCCGGTGGGCTGCAGTTCATGGGGTCTTAAAGAGTCAGACATGACTTAGCAACTAAACAACAACAACATGTAGGATCTAGTTCCCCAACCAGGGATTGAACCCAGACTCTCTGTGCTGGGAGCAGAGTCTTAGCCACTGGACCACAAGGGAAATCCCAGAAACCTGTATTTTAAACCGAATTCTCTGAATACTGTTTTCACACACAAAGTGTGAGAATCACTGCATCTGGACTTTACTGAGTAGCGTCAGCACTGTGGTTGGTTGCTTGGATAATGATAGGAAGATCCTTGGAGAGCTGAGGGGTGGAATGGGAAAGCAGTATTACTGCTTCCTTGCAGACTACTTGGAGGTGGTGCACATGGGCTTGGTGGACACAGCAAGCTGGGGCATGGGAGAACACCAGGAAATTAGTGGCAGGATTGGATTATCTTGATAAAGGATACCAATATGCTAGCAGAGGCTCTGCAAAGACTTCAGAAATTAACTGGTTCAGTTGATTTGTAGGTTGTAGCAAGCCACAACCTTACAACTTTATATAAACTTCTCCATCAGCTCTTGCACAGGCCTCCTTTCTGCTTCCAATGCTCTGAGTTCTGAGCTCCTTTACAGAGTCTTCCCATGTTGGCATCATTGGAGCTTTCACTGGAGCATTCACTCACTCGTTCATTCAGTGAATGCCATGAACCAGGCCTTGTCCTAGATGCTATGAAAGATATAGAAATGAGTAAAGAGGTGATCACTACCCTTAAGGTATTTTCTCTCTCTCTTGTCACTACTAAATCTTAAACATACTTGATAAGCATTTGACCCAGCCACGATCTGATGTTTGTGTAATCACCAAGGCCATAGAAATCTTACTGGGAGGGAAGAAGAGTTTACAGCATGTTGGCTAATTGGGGACTTGTCTTTTCTATTGATGAACACAGTTGTAATGTTATTGAAAAAAGTGGGGCTTGTTCCAGGTGTAACCAATGCGTAAGATAAACCCAACATGACATTTGAGAATAGTTATGAAATTACTGGCCCTGGATCAAGCAAGTTATTACAAATGACAGCATAGAAGATACACAGCTCTAACTAATGCGTTGTCACCTGGCATGAGCTCGATCTCTAGCAGTACTGTTTGCCTTACTTTGCATTCTCACACATGTTTCTATCAGGGTCACAGAGCCTATTCTCATAGAGAGCAGGCGGATCTGTGTGCAGAATTCAGAGGATAATAAAAACAAGAAAGAGTGAAAAGGAAGTAGGGTCTAGATTCATAAGATTTGGGTTCCAGTTCTGTTTCTGTCACTTAAGAACTCTGTGACTTGGACAAATAAGTTGAGTTTGAATTTTCTCTTTGGCAAAATGGTTACAGCAATGCATATTTCATAAACTTATTGGGAGGAGTAAGTTGGATAATGTGTCATAAAAGTGCTTTGTAAACTACAAGTCACTATACAGTATCAGATCAGTTCAGTCGCTCAGTCGTGTCTGACTCTTTGCGACCCCATGAATCGCGGCACACCAGGCCTCCCTGTCCATCACCAACTCCCGGAGTTCACTCAGACTCACGTCCATCGAGTCAGGGATGCCATCCAGCCATCTCATCCTCTGTCGTCCCCTTCTCTTCCTGCCCTGAATCCCTCCCAGCATCAGAGTCTTTTCCAATGAGTCAACTCTTCACATGAGGTGGCCAAAGTATTGGAGTTTCAGCTTCAGCATCAGTCCTTCCAAAGAACACCCAGGACTGATCTCCTTTAGAATGGACTGGTT
>NW_011495018.1:30576038-30584762 GCF_000754665.1 Bison bison bison
CAACTCTTCACATGAGGTGGCCAAAGTATTGGAGTTTCAGCTTCAGCATCAGTCCTCCCAAAGAACACCCAGGACTGATCTCCTTTAGAATGGACTGGTTGGATCTCCTTGCAGGCCAAGGGACTCTCAAGAGTCTTCTCCAACACCACAGTTCAAAAGCATCAATTCTTCGGTGCTCAGCTTTCTTCACAGTCCAACTCTCACATCCATACATGACCACTGGAAAAACCATAGCCTTGACTAGATGGACCTTTGTTGACAAAGTAATGTCTATGCTTTTGAATATGCTATCTAGGCTGGTCATACGTTTTCTTCCAAGGAGCAAGTGTCTTTTAATTTCATGGCTGCAGTCACCATCTGCCATGATTCTGGAGCCCCGCCAAAAATAAAGTCTGTCACTGTTTCCACTGTTTCCCCATCTATTTGCCATGAAGTGATGGGACCAGATGCAATGATCTTCGTTTTCTGAATGTTGAGCTTTAACCCCACCTTTTCACTCTCCTCTTTCACTTTCATCAAGAGGCTCTTTAGCTCTTCTTCACTTTCTGCCATAAGGCTGGTGTCATCTGCATATCTGAGGTTATTGATATTTCTCCCAGCAATCTTGATTCCAGCTTGTGCTTCTTCCAGCCCAGTGTAAGTAGTAATTATATGCTTTTGGACTCAGGCAGACATGAATTCCAAGTGGGTAGATATCACTTACTTGCCATTTATATAAGTTAACTTTCTGGGCTGAGTTTTCTTATCCTAAAATGAGACTAATAATATCTTTCTCTGAATCACTGTTCTAAGATTTAAATGAAGTCCTGGTACATAAAAGACTGCCCACCACATAGTAAAGAAGCCGACAAGCTATTCCTAGGTTGTCAGTGTTGGGATGGCAGTGACGGTGTCCAGTTATCTTTATGTCATTAGAACAGGGCACAGAGTGCTGCATATAGCAGACTCAGTGTTGGTTGAATGATTAAGGAAGATTCCTTAATCATGTGTCACCAAGCACAGCATAAAGTATACCTAAGAAAGTCCTCATTGGCTAAGCAGAGCTACTCCTGGGTCAATTTCAACACTAATTTTATCCCAGTGGGTCCCCTGCATTCACCCCTCTCCCTTTAGGAATGATGAGACTCAGAGTCAGTAGCAGCAAATGGCTGCAGCACATGGCTTGGGGAACATACAAGTTTTTTATTTAATCAAGAAAACAACCATCAACAAATAATTATTGAGATAGTACTATGTACCAAACACTGTTCTAAGTGTTGGAAATTAAACAATAAACAAGACAGACAAGATTTCTGTCTTCAGTCTCTTCAGCCGAAGAATGAAGCCTGGAGTTTCTGTTTCTTTTCTTGTTTTGTTTTTGAGATGAGTAGATTTCAGAATCCGGAGACTGACGTCCAGGGAACTTGCTGCAGTGACTGAGCTTGAGAAGGTGGTCTCTGTTTGAGGAATTCAGTGGGGTTGCAAAGAGTCAGACATGAGTGAGTGACTGAGCAGACACACAAGGACATACAAAGGACAGGAGAAAGAAGCCGAAGCCCAAGAATACTGGAGTGGGTAGCTTATCCCTTCTCCAGTGGATCTTCCCGACCCAGGAATTGAACTGGGGTCTCCTGCATTGCAGGTGGATTCTTTACCAACTGAGCTATCAGGGAAGCCCATAATCACACATACTAGTCAATAAAGACACAACTGCAGCAGGAGAAAAAAGAAGAGAGAGAGGGTAGGGGAAAATAGACTCAGTTTTCTATTCCTGCTGCAACAAATTACCGCAAACTGAGCAATATAAAACAACACAAATTTATTGCCTTAGTGTTCTCTAAGTTAGAAATCTGACATGGGTCTCACTGGGCCAGAATCAAAGTGGTAGCTTTTCTGGAGGTTCTGGGGGGAATCCATTTCCTTGCCTTTTCCAGCTTCTAGAGGCTGCCCACATTCCTTGGCTAATAGCCCCCTCCCTCTGTCTTCAAAACCAGCAATAACAGACTAAGTCCTTCTTAGCTGCCATCTCGCTAATTCCCTCTGACCACACTTGGGAAAAATTTCTGTGTTATTAAGGATTCATGTGATTGGGTTGGGTTCACCTGGTTTATCCAGGAAAATCTCCCCATATCAAGGTCTATACCCATAATCACAGTGCAACTTTGCCATGTAAGGTAACATATTCATAGGTTCCAGGAGTTAGGGTATGGGCATCTTTAGAGACCATTATTCTGTCTATCAGAAAGAGAGAGATGGGAGAGGAGAAAGGAAAGAGAAAGGGGTGTGGTGGGTGGGAGGAAGAGTGGAGTGGGGAGACAAGGGGAGAGGGCTGGAAGGCGGGGAGAAATACTTCCCTGGTGTCTTTCCTGGAAGAATGGACTTCCAGTAGCTGAACAATTAAGAATTAAGAATGCAGCTAAATCCAACATTATCTACTCTTTGCTGCACATTCAACAGCTTCAGACACAACATATGACACTTGCTGCTGCTGCTAAGTCACTTCAGTCGTCTCCAACTCTGTGCGACCCCATAGATGGCAGCCCACCAGGCTCCCCCGTCCCTGGGATTCTCCAGACAAGAACACTGGAGTGGGTTGCCATTTCCTTCTCCAAGGCATGAAAGTGAAAAGTGAAAGTGAAGTCGCTCAGTCATGTCCGACTCCTAGCAACCCCATGGACTGCAGCCTACCAGGCTTCTCCATCCATGGGATTTTCCAGGCAAGAATACTGGAGTGGGTTGTCATTGCCTTCTCCGTATGACACTTGAAGCACAAGCAAATGCTATGCCCTCTGTCTTCATCTAGGAATCCCCTGCTACTTGCAGGCTGTGTTTGAGTGTGCAGGAAATCAACTCCCTGTTAACTATGCTTTATCTTTGTCCTATTTCCAGGCTTCCATCTGATGCAAGATGAGTCCCAGGCAAAACTGCAAGAAAGCTGACATTTGTCTTTGATGCCACACTTGTCTTTACTACTAAACAGACTCCTCTGCTTAAAAGCACATGCAAAAATGTCTGAAAGATTTTTTTTTTTCTTTATAAGATACACACATAGGAAAAGCCTGGAAGAGAGTCTCCAAAATGATAGCATTTATTAGGTGGTAAAATTATGGATTTTTTATTTCCCTCTTAAACACTACCTGTTCTTTTGTATTTATCAATAAAAATGTTAAATCACAAGTGCCACCCATTTGATGGAGAATTCACTTTGCAATATAGAACTGAGAGGTAGAGATCAAGATTTAGATTTTATATTTTTACTTCTGGGGAAGCAGCTTTGCCCAGAAGTGAGGCATGTGAGACACAGGTAGATCTGGGTTGGAGTCCTAATTCTTCCACATATAAGCTGGTTGACCCTGGGCAAGAGACTCAGTGTCTTCAGATATAAAACAGGGAAACTAACTTTTAACTCATAGTGTTTCTGGAGAATTACATCACAGGGGAACACAAACTACTTTGGCTGGCATCTGGCACACAATGGGCCCTCAGTAAACACAGTTTTTATTTTTAGAGCTCAAACATTCCTTAATTCAACCTTCAAAGCAAATATCAAATCTACTATCAGGGAGAGCAGGAGTGGTCATGGACCTGATTTCTGAATATGGCAATTATAGAATGTGTTTCCATTTGCAAACCTCCAATTTGGGTGAAAACTCATTCGTGACCATTATATAGACAAACAGTATTGGTAATACAGGATGTTAAAGCAAAGAGTAAGAAAAACAGCGTTTCAAATTTATTTACATATTACTTAAGGGGCACTTAGTATTTTCCAGGCCCTCTAGAGATGGGTCTCTGTCCCTAAGAATTTATAGTGTACCTGGAAGAAAAGAAATGAATCTGAGTAGCTATAAAAAGAGACAGAATAGGTAAATACCCTGGAAGGCTAAAGAAGGAGGCTTCTATGGAGGACAGTCAGGGGAAGATTCATGGAGGAGGTAGGATTTGAGCTGGGCCTTGAAGGAAGGTGGGGTTTTGACAGGGTGATGTGGGATGGGAATACTCTCGATCACCCCAAAAGCATTTGCAAAGTCAAGCTTCCACCAGCATGAAGTGTCAGTGCTTGTTATTTATTACCAAGGACTATGCTCTTTGAAACATAAAAATTTCGATGCATTATTACAATGGTTCTTAAAACGATAAATATACAAAGAGTATAGAATGCAAGATGCTTATTTGTTAAACAGTCTATCAAAATTTAAGCACAGTATCATCTCAATTATGGAAAATGCACAGAAAAAAGGTGACAAGAAATACTTAAAAATGTTAACGTTTGTTGCACATAGTTATTGAGATTATGGATTTTTTTCCTTCTGTACAGCAGTGTGTGTGTACTAAAATATCGAGAAGGCATTATGCAAATACAGTTTTCATAGCAACTGCCATGACATAAACACTTATGAACTCACTACCCAGTTAAGAAATAAAACATGGCTTTCAGAAGCATTTTGTGCACATATAAGCAAGTAAACACATATCCTTTTTTCTTCCTTCTTGCTTTTTGCACAGATAGTAGCATTTCTCACCTATCTCCTCACCAAATAGCACTTTCTTGTTGCTCTTGTTTAATATACCTCTGTAGTACTCCATTGCATGAATGAACCAAAATATAATCAACCAATACACTAGTGATGAACCCTTATGTTATTCCATCTCTTTTCTTTCTCTTTTATTTGTTATTGAAGCATAGTTGATTTACTGTCTCTTTTTCTTTTGAAGGCTTTATTTCCTAATCTTTTCCCTCACTCTTTAAGATTTTTAGTTTTTATTAAACATTTAGAATTTTAATAGGTATTGCCAAGTCGTACACTCCAAAGGTTATAGCAATTTATACTTTATATCCATAATTTATAATTTATATCCATCAAATATATAAAATGCTTGTTTTGCATTATTCAGCAGAGTCAAAATATGGAAATAAGTATCCGTGAGTGGATGAGTGGATACAGACAATGTGGTGTAGATGTAACCAACATAGGTTATTCTCAATCTCTGAAATATTCTTCCATCTAGTGGGCTTTATAGGTTTAGTTTTAAATAACATTTTTGATGATCTAATTATACAAAAGGTAAATGATTGCTAGATAAAATGTATGAAATACAGAAAAGCAAAATAAAACTATTTTAAAAACAACCATAACCCCAACCAGCAACAACCAACTTACAATTTGAGGGACATTTACTGGTACTACTATAATTTACATTTCTTTTCTTCTCTTTTTTGATACAAATGTGTTAACATACTAGTATATTGTTTCTTAATTCACTTTTTTAAAAAGTTAATAACATATGATGAACATTTTCTATACTACTACAATGTCTTAAATACATTAAAACTTTTATTATAAAAATTTGAAATGTAAAAGTGGATAGAATATTAAAATGTCATGATGAACATCTATATATATACCACCTAGATTTAAAAATTATTAACATTTTCTCATTTCAGTTCATTTATTTTGTTTTATCTTCTGAGTATTTTAACATACTTTCTGGCATTCGTGATATTTCACCTGACATACGTTTTTCTAGATTTTAGTAAAACCACTCTTCTTCAGTTCTCTTCTTAATCTAGTATTATTACAAGTGATTTTATATATTTGTATATATACGCACACACATATATAATTATGTGATGTTACACGTATAATTATGAGATGTTACAATAGCACCCCACTCCAGTACTGTTGCCTGGAAAATCCCATGGATGGAGGAGCCTGGTGGCTGCAGTCCATGGGGTCGCTAAGAGTTGGACACGACTGAGCGACTTCACTTTCACTTTTCACTTTCATGCATTGGAGAAGGAAATGGCAACCCACTCCAGTGTTCTTGCCTGGAGAATCCCAGGGACGGGGGAGCCTGGTGGGCTGCCGTCTATGGGGTCACACAGAGTCGGACACGACTGAAGTGACTTAGCATAGCATGTTTATTTATTTATTTTTTTTAGCATGTTTATTTTGTATGTATATTTCATGTTTATAAAACTACATGATAGAGTTACAACACTTTGCTGAGACAAATAGTGGAACTCGGCAAACTCCTTGTCCTGAGGGACCCAACACCCTTGTACTTTCTCTAGGGACCGAACAAAACCACTCAAAGTTGCTGGGAACTTAAAAAAAAAACATATTGAAGAGTATATACATCTTTAATATTTTGTCTTTAAATCAACCTTAGCTGTGAGGTAGCTAGGGAAGACATTAATATCCCTATTTTACAGAGCAGAAAAGGCTTTCCAGGTGACTTTGTGGTAAAGAGCCCATCTGCCAGTGCAGGAGATGCAGGAGACATATGTTCCAGATCCCTACATTGGAAAGATCCCCTGGGGGAGGAAATGGCAACCCGCTCCAGTATTCTTGCCTGGAAAATCCCATGGACAGAGAAATCTACCGAACTATAGCCCATGGGGTTGCAAAGAGTCAGACACGACTGAGCACTAGCAAGCATTGAGGAGAAAACCAATCTTTAATCATGAAGTTAAAGATTTGCTTTAGGCCATGCACTGAGGAACAGAGATGGGATTCTAATTCATCTTCTTACTTCAAAACCAAATATTCTTCCTCTAGGGAGTTTTGCATCTTAAAAGAGAGCTGTAGGAGAGGGGGATGCTTTGTACACAATGATGAATAGGTGGTGTGGGATTCCCGGCTTGGAGGAAGAGGTCTGGGGAAAGAACTCCCTTTCCCAAGACCAATCTCTGCTTGTTTTGCCCAGAACTGGAGGTGGGCATGTGAGGGTCTGCCTTGCAGGAGGAAGCAGTTGAGGTAGATTTTGTAAAGGAAGAACAAAAAGGATTTTGGAATTTTCTGGACACTGGGAAAGAGACATTCCTATCGGTGAGAATTCCAGGTGCACTGTTAGTGCCAATGGAACATTGATTTGGGAGTGGTTGTGTTGACCCTTCAAATCCCACCCTCAGTCATTTCCATCTTGCTTACAAGGAACTTTTCACAGCACCTCCCTAGTCTCTCGTCGTCTATCCCTGGGCACTGCACATTCAGCTGAGGGAGTGGAGACGCCAAGCCTAGCTCTGGTGGTGACCTTATCAAGACCTTTCCATCATACTCTCTGGGTCATCGGAAAAGCTTGCTCATTGTGCAAACCAGCCAGTTTCCAGGGAACTCATCAGCAGGCTGGAACTCGGGTATGTGTGACCCTCGGCTGCTCCCAGGGCTTTCCCCTTCCTTCAGCCTACCCTAGGTTCACCTCTGGAAACAGACCAGTTCTCCACAATCGCAGCCAGGGTGACAGCAAGGTGTGATGGATGGACAAGGAGCTGCGGAGTGGCAGGGAGCTTGGTCAGGAACCCAAGGCTGTGTTTATGAGAAGGAAGAGGCTGTTTCCTGGAGCAAGCATAATGCAGCTCTAAAAAAGGCAGGGGAAATACATCATGCGAGGGAGCATAACCCTGGGAGGGCCGCTGGGAATCCGAGTACCAGAGAAGCCCAGGCAGGTCAAGGTGCCTCTGACAAGGCCTTTTTTATAGGCCATTTGCGTGAGGGTTTGCTGCTGTTCCCTGCAGAGCTGACAGTCACTCAAGGTCTCTGTGGGGAGCTTGCAGGCTAATCTTAGCTGTTGCTTTCCAGACCTTCTCCACTGGCCCTGCTGATGCATTTAGGAAAGAAATAACAGACTCTATTGTTTTAAAAAACTGGAAAAAAGTGACAATTTTGGCTGTTGATTCTCTCATTGCTGCAAATAGTTTGGGAGTATTAGCTCATAGCCTCCTTCTAAACCCAGACCAGAGCAAAAGAAAGTTTCACTGGATTCCTCTGATGGTCAATAGAAGTCTGAAAATGTTTTTTTCTCCTAAGAGTATTATAATCTCTGTTTAGCTGTAAGAGTTTTTTTCCTCTAACTTCCCTGAAGATCCTGCTGGGTTCTGGAGGAGACTTGGGATAGAATGAGCTCTCTGTATTAGTTTCCTATGGCTGCTGTAACAAGCTACCAACCTTGTGGCTTCAAGCAACAGAAATTTCTCTCTTGCAGTTCTGGAGGTCAGAAGTCCAAAATGGGTCTCACTGGGTTAAAGTCAAGGTGTCAGTAGGGCTGATTCCTTCTGGAGGCTCCAGATCAAATCAGATCAGATCAGTCGCTCAGTCATGTCCGACTCTTTGGGACCCCATGAATCGCAGCACACCAGGCCTCCCTGTCCATCACCAACTCCCGGAGTCGACTCAGACTCACGTCCATCGAGTCAGTGATGCCATCCAGCCATCTCATCTTCTGTCATCCACTTCTCCTCCTGCCCCCAATCCCTCCCAGCATCAGAGTCTTTTCCAATGAGTCAACTCTTCGCACGAGGTGGCCAAAGTACTGGAGTTTCAGCTTGAGCATGATTCCTTCCAAAGAAATCCCAGGGCTGATCTCCTTCAGAATGGACTGGTTGGATCTCTTTGCAGTCCAAGGGACTCTCAAGAGTCTTCTCCAACACCACAGTTCAAAAGCATCAATTCTTCGGTGATCAGTCTTCTTCACAGTCCAACTCTCACATCCATACATGACCACAGGAAAAACCGTAGCCTTGACTAGAAGAACCTTTGTTGGCAAAGTAATGTCTCTGCTTTTGAACATGCTATCTAGGTTGGTAATAACTTTCCTTCCAAGGAGTAAGCGTCTTTTAATTTCATGGCTGCAGTCACCATCTACAGTGATTTTGGAGCCCAGAAAAATAAAGTCTGACACTGTTTCCACTGTTTCCCCATCTATTTCTCATGAAGTGGTGGGACCGGATGCCATGATCTTCAT
>NW_011495018.1:30584975-30588145 GCF_000754665.1 Bison bison bison
TTTTTCCATGTCCAGTTCTAACTGTTGCTTCCTGACTTGCATACAAATTTCTCAAGAGGCAGATCAGGTGGTCTGGTATTCCCATCTCTTTCAGAATTTTCCACAGTTTATTGTGATCCACACAGTCAAAGGCTCTGGCATAGTCAATAAAGCAGAAATAGATGTTCTTCTGGAACTCTCTTGCTTTTTCTATGATCCAGAGGATGTTGGCAATTTGATCTCTGGTTCTTCTGCCTTTTCTAAAACCAGCTTGAACATCAGGAAGTTCACGGTTCACATATTGCTGAAGCCTGGCTTCTGGTAATTGTCAGCGTTTCTTGGCTTTTAGCCACTTCTTTCCCTGGTGGCTCAGCTGCTAAAGACTCCGCCTGCAATGAGGGAGACCTGGGTTCTATCCCTGGGTTGGGAAGATCCCCTGGAGAAGGGAAAGGCTACCTACTCCAGTATTCTGGCCTGAAGAATTCATGGACTATACAGTCCACGGGGTTGCAAAGAGTCAGACCCCACAGAGCGACTTTCACTTTCACTTTCACCTTCAAAGCCAGAATCACAGCATCTTTTTTCTCTGCATCTACTTACTTCTTTCTGCCTCTGTAGTCCGATCTCCCTCTAACTCTCTCTTTTATTTTTTCCATTATTTTTACTGTGGTAAAATACACTAATTTACCATCTTAACCATTTTTAAGTGTACAGTTCAGTGGTATTAAATACAATCATAATGTTGTGCAGTCATCACTGCTACCCACCTCCATAGCTCTTTCGTCTGTAAAACTTAAATTCTATACTTATTAAACAATGGCCCATTCTTTTCTTCCCCCCAGCCCCTGGAAACCATTGTAACACTTTTTGTCTCTATGATTTTGTTCACTCCACGTGTCTCATGTAAGTGGAATCACACAATATTTAGCTTTATGTGACTGGCTTTCTTGGCTGATATCACTGGCATAATGTCCTCAAAGATCACCCATGTCATAGCATATGTCAGAATTTCTTTCCTTTTTATGGCTGAAGGTATTTAATTCTATGTATATACCCCATTTTGCTTATCCGTTCATCTGTTAATGGACACTTGGGTTACACATTTTAGCTACTGTAAATAATGCTGTGAATAGATGTGTATAAATATCTCTTCGATAACTTACTTTCAATTCATTTGGGCCTATACCAGAAGTGAAGTTGCTGGATCATATGGTTAGTTCTATTTATAATTTTCTGAGGAACTACCAGACTGTTTTCTGCAGCAGCTGTACTATTTTACATGCCTTTCCCCAGTTTTCCACATCCTTGTCAACACTTGTTCAGTTCAGTTCAGTTGCTCAGTTGTGTCTGACTCTTTGCGACCCCATGAACCTCAGCAGGCCAGGCCTCCCTGTCCATCACCAACTCCCGGAGTCCACCCAAACTTATGTCTATTGAGTCGGTGATGCCATCCAACCATCTTATCCTCTGTCATCCCCTTCTCCTCCTGCCCTCAATCTTTCCCAGCATCAGGATCTTTTTAAATGAGTCAGCTCTTTGCATCAGGTGGCCAAAGTATTGGAGTTTCAGCTTCAACATCAGTCCTTCCAATGAACACCCAGGACTGATCTCCTTTAGGATGGACTGGTTGGATCTCCTTGCAGGCCAAGGGACTCTCAAGAATCTTCTCCAACACCACAGTTCAAAAGCATCAATTCTTCGGTGCTCAGCTTTCTTTATAGTCCAATTCTCACATCCATACATGACCACTGGAAAAACCATAGCCTTGACTAGGTGGACCTTTGTTGACAAAGTAATGTCTCTGCTTTTTAACATGCTGTCTAGGTTGGTCATGACTTTTCTTCCAAGGAGTAAGCATATACTAACAATCTCTTTAAGAAAATTAGAGGTATCAAGGGAACATTTCATGCAAAGATGGGCTCAATAAAGGACAGAAATGGTATGGACCTAGCAGAAGCAGAAAATATTAAGAAGAGGTGGCAAGAATAAACAGAAGAACTGTACAAAAAAGATCTTCACGACAAAGATAATCATGATGGTGTGATCAATCACCTAGGGCCAGACATTCTGGAATGTGAAGTCAAGTGGGCCTTAGGAAGCATCACTATGAACAAAGCTAGTGGAGGTGATGGATTTCCAGTTGTGCTATTTCAAATCCTGAAAGATGATGCTATGAAAGTGCTGCACTCAATATGCCAGCAAATTTGGAAAACTCAGCAATGGCCACAGGACTGGAAAAGGTCAGTTTTCATTCCAATCCCAAAGAAAGGCAATGCCAAAAAATGCTCAAACTGCTGCACAATTGCACTCATCTCACATGCTAGTAAGTGATGATTAAAATTTTCCAAGCCAGGCTTCAGCAATACGTGAACCATGTGTGAACTTCCAGATGTTCAAACTGATTTTAGAAAAGGCAGAGGAACCAGAGATCAAATTGCCAATATCGGCTGGATCATGGAAAAAGCAAGAGAGTTCCAGAAAAACATCTACTTCTGCTTTATTGACTATGCCAAAGCCTTTGACTGTGTGGATCACAATAAACTGTGGAAAATTCTGAAAGAGATGGGAATACCAGACCACCTGACCTGCCTCTTGAGAAACCTCTATGTAGGTCAGGAGCAACAGTTAGAACTAGACGTGGAACAACAGACTGATTCCAAACAGGAAAAGGAGTACATCAAGGCTGTATATTGTCACCCTGCTTATTTAACTTCTATGCAGAGTACATCCAACTGGGCTGGATGAAGCACAAGCTGGAATTAAGATTGATGGGAGAAATATCAATAACCTCAGATATGCAAATGACACCAACCTTATGGCAGAAAGTGAAGAAGAACTAAAGAGCCTCCTGAAGAAAGTGAAAGAGAGTGAAAAGGTTGGCTTAAAGCTCAACATTCGTGCTCACTTCGGCAGCACATATACTAAAATTGGAACAATACAGAGAAGATTAGCACGGCCCCTGCGCAAGGATGACAAGCAAATTCGTGAAGCGTTCCATATTTTAAAAAAAAAAAAAAAAAGCTCAACATTCAGAAAACTAAGATCATGGCATCTAGTCCCATCACTTCATGGGAAATAGATGGGGAAACAGTGGAAACAGTGGCTGACTTTATTTTTCTGGGCTCCAAAATCACTGCAGATGGTGATTGCAGCCATGAAATTAAAAGACGCTTACTCCTTGGAAGGAAAGT
>NW_011495018.1:30588245-30607219 GCF_000754665.1 Bison bison bison
GATTGCAGCCATGAAATTAAAAGACGCTTACTCCTTGGAAGGAAAGTTATGACCAACCTAGACAGCATATTAAAAAGCAGAGACATTACTTTGTCAACAAAGGTCCGTCTAGTCAAGGCTATGGTTTTTCCAGTAGTCATGTATGGATGTGAGAATTGGACTATAAAGAAAGCTGAGCACCAAAGAATTGATGCTTTTGAACTGTCGTGTTGGAGAAGACTCTTGAGAGTCCCTTGGCCTGCAAGGAGATCCAACCAGTCCATTCTAAAGGAGATCAGTCCTGGGTGTTCATTGGAAGGACTGATGTTGAAGCTGAAACTCCAATACTTTGGCCACCTGATGTGAAGAATGACTCATTTGAAAAGACCCTGATGCTGGGAAAGATTGAGGGCAGGAGAAGGGGATGACAGAGGATAAGATGGTTGGATGGCATCACTGACTCGATGGACATGGGTTTGGGTGGACTCCGGGAGTTGGTGATGGACAGGGAGGCCTGGCATGCTGGGGTTCATGGGGTCGCAAAGAGTCGGACACGACTGAGTGACTGAACTGAACTGAACTGAATGCATATATATGGAATTTAGAAAGATGGTAACAATGACCCTATATGTGAGACAGCAAAAGAGACACAGATGTATTGAACAGTCTTTTGGACTCTGTGGGAGAAGGCGAGGGTGGGATGATTTGAGAGAATAGCATTGAAATGTTTATATTATCATATGTGAAACAGATCGCCAATCCAGGTTCTATGCATGATACAGGGTGCTTGAGGCTGGTGCACTGGGATGACCGTGAGGGACGGGAAGGGGAGGGAGGTGGGAGGGAGGTTCAGGATGGGGAACACATGTACACCCATGGCTGATTCATGTCAATGTATGGCAAAAACCACTACAATATTGTAAAGTAATTAGTCTCCGATTAAAATAAATAAAATAACATTTTAGGTAAATATACCCCAACAATTACCTTTAAAAAAAAAAGTAGGGGGGGAGCATCTTTTAATTTCATGGCTGCAATCACCATCTGCAGTGATTTTGGAGCCCTCAAAAATAAAGTCTGACACTGTTTCCACTGTTTCCCCATCTATTTGCCATGAAGTGATGGGACCAGATGCCATGATCTTCGTTTTCTGAATGTTGAGCTTTAAGCCAACTTTTTCACTCTCCACTTTCACTTTCATCAAGAGGCTCTTTTGTTCTTCTTCACTTTCTGCCATAAGGGTGGTGTCATCTGCATATCTGAGGTTGTTGATATTTCTCCTTGCAGTCTTGATTCCAGCTTGTGCTTCTTCCAGCCCAGCGTTTCTCATGATGTACTCTGCATATAAGTTAAATAAGCAACACTTGTTACTTTCTGTAATTTTGATAGTAGCCGTCTCAATGGGTATGAGTGAGGTGGTGTCTCATAGCTTTGATTAGTGTTTCCTAAATGATCACTGCAGTTGAGCACCTTTTCATGTGTTTAGTGGCCATTTGTATATCTTCTTCAGAGAAATGTCTATTCAAGTCCTTTTGAACTGAGTTGTTTATTTTTGTTTTTGTTGAGTTTCTGCTTTCCTCTTATAGAACACTCGTGATTACATTTACAACCCCTTGCATAATCCAGAGTAATCTCCCCTTTTCAAGATCCTGCAAAATCTCTTTTCCCTTACAGGGTATCTTTCACATGTTTCAGAGATTAGGACCTGGATATTTTGGAGGGCTGTGATCCTATAGTTATAAAAACTGATCACACCCTTTAATAACAAAGGAATTTATCCAGCATTTACCGTGTGCTAAGTATTGTGCTGTGTTTGATTCAGGCACCTTTCTAATTCTTTCACCCTGTGAAGTAGAGACTGCCCTTAACGTGCAGACAATAATGGCTAACACACACTGAATTCTTAGTATGTGCCAAGCTGTCTTCCTGGATTTTAAATGTATTAACTCTTTTCACTCTTACAGCAACCTACGAGGTAGATACTATTATTATCTTTATATTAGTGATGGGGAAACTGAGGCATAGACAGGGTAAGTAATTTGCCTCAGATCTTCTAGTAAAAAGCAAAACTGGAATGTGAGGCTAAGCAAATAGTTACTAAACTTTCTGTCAACCCAGCTTTGTTCTTCATAGCAGAGAGTTTACTTGGCTTTGTATTATCTTTATTCCACTGAAATAAAGTGGAATAAAGAACTGTGTCCTGAGGGTCATCTAGAAGGTCAATTGGAAAAATGTTACTTTTTTTTTCATTGCCTGGGTATATTCCTTTGCATTCAGTATTGTTTATATCCACTTTGAAATTAAACATTCTTAGAGGAGTAACATATTGTATTAATACTTCTGTGTGAATAGGTTTACTGGATACTTTTTATAATAGAAAGAAAAGAGTGAACTTGGAGGGTTAAGAAAGGGGAAGCTGGGTGGGGGTCTAGGGTGAAAAATCATGAAGGGGATAGAGGAATAATAGGGAATAAAATGACCCAGCTTTTGTCCTGAGAGGATGAGTTCATGATGAGGACAGAAGGTTGGACAGAGGGAGGGAGACAGAGATAACAAATGAACTGGAGTATTTTGAGCCCATTGAAGTCAAGGTTGCTCCAGCTGACCAAAATGAAAGTGTGGAAATGAGTAAACAGTCAGGCATCAGAGCAGGTACCTTACTGGGAAGTAAGGTAGAGAGAAGAGATGATAAAAGAGATTCACTCCATCAGATTTTTTTCAGCCCAATAAAATCACAGTCCATCACGGCTGCTGCTGCTAAGTCACTTCAGTCATGTCCAACCCTCAGCGACCCCATGGACTGCAGCCTTCCAGGCTCCTCCATCCATGGGATTTTCCAGGCAAGAGCGATGGAGTGGGGTGCCATTGCCTTCTCCGCAGTCCATCACTACAATCTAGTAATTCAAAAGTATTCATTAAGTTCTTACTGTGGGGACTTCCCTGGTGGTTCAGTGGCTAAGAATCCGCCTTCCAGTTCAGGGGATGCAGGTTTGATCTTTGGTGGGGAAACTAAGATCCCACATGCCACGGGGCAACCAAGCCCATGCAGCAATTACTAAGCTAGAGTGCTCTGGAGCCCTTGTGTTGCAACATAAGATCCCGAGTGCCCCAACTAAGATGCTGCTGCTGCTGCTGCTAAGTCGCTTCAGTCGTGTCCAACTCTGTGCAACCCAATGGACGGCAGCCCACCAGGCTCCCACCTCCCTCGGATTCTCCAGGCAAGAACACTGGAGTGGGTTGCCATTTCCTTCTCCAATGCATGAGAGTGAAAAGTAAAAGTGAAGTTGCTCAGTCGTATCAGACTCTTCTCGACCCCATGGACTGCAGCCCACCAGGCTCCTCCGTCCATGGGATTTTCCAGGCAAGAGTACTGGAGTGGGGTGCCATTGCCTTCTCCAAGACTAAATGCAGCCAAATAAATAAATATTAAAAAAAAAAAAGTTCTTACTGTGTGCTCAGGGCTTTTCAAAGAGCAGCCACTGGAGAGGCTCCCACCATCACGAATACAAACGTGAGGGAATGCTTGGATTGCAAACTGACAACCGCAGGGCCTAACTCTGGAAGTAATATTTTTGCCAGCAAACCATTTAAAAAGTGAATTAAGATTTAAAACTTTTTTTTCCAAAATTTAACCATGCCCCATCCAGCTCACCAGTTCACATTCTATATTGGCAACTTCTCAACTTACTTCATTCATTACTAATCCAGACCCTGAAGGCATGAGTTTGCAACCTTTGGGATAAGGGCTTTTGCCTGCCAAACTTTCAGAATGAAAGCTGTTATGCCAAGGAAAACCTTGCTTACAACCGGCAAAGTAACTCTGGAAGGGCACATATCTGACCCTTTAGCTTCATTTATCACTAAGTATGGCTTCCCACGTGCCTCTAGTGGTAAAGAACCCACCTGCTAATGCAGGAGACATAAGAGAAGTGAGTTCAATCCTTGTGTTGGGAAGATCCCCTAGAGAAGGGAATGGCAATCCAGTCCAGTATTCTTGCCTGGGAAATCCCATGGACAGAGGAGCCTGGCAGGCTACAGTCCACGAGGTCGCAAAGAGTTGGACGTGACTTAGCAACTAAGCAACAAGAACAAGATTAACCTTGGCCTCCATGGGTTCTGTGGCAAAGAAGTTATTTTGGGCCAACACTCATTAGGGGCTGGAGGAGCTGAGGAATGAACATTATACTAGATGATTCTGCCAAAGGGGATAGGATGTCAGAGCTAGAAGAGAGCTTACTCATTCATTCAACATTATTGAGTGCTAGCATTCTGTTAGGTACGGGGGTCACAGCAGTATAAGACAAAGTCTCTTAAAATTAAAAAAAAAAAAAAATAAGCAAAAGACAAAATCTTTGCCCTCATGAAACTTATGTCTAATCTTGTAGCTACTTGGAAACTGTGTCTGCAGTCCAATGCTTTTTTTTTTTTAATATATATTTATTTATTTGGTTGTGCTGAGTCTTAGTTGAGGCACGTGGGATCTAGTTCCCTGACCAAGGATTGAACCTGGGCCCCCTGCATTGGGAGCCCAGAGTTTTAGCCACTGGACTACCAGGGAAGTCCCAGTCCAATGCTTTTATTATGTAGACAATGAAACCAGGATCAGAGTAGGAAAATAGATTGTGTAAGGTCAGATGGCTTGTTAGTGACAAAACCATGGCTGAAAACAAGGTTTGACATTCATTCTCAGAACTTTTCTACTTCCTACCTCCTTCTTAAAGATTTTTTCTGCCTTGATTTTCCACAATGATCCATTCTTCTACTGAGGCAGATCTTACCAAGGTTACTTCAACTTGACTATCAGTTGAGTCTCCTGTCTTAAGGATTGAGCAACTTGTCCCTTATTTATAGAGCAACTTCCCTCCTTTATTTTCATATTATGTTTCTTCTTCCCTCTAAGTTACATTCAAAGACTTCACTATCTACTGCGATCATGCTATTCTAAAAATGGTTAAACTCTTGTTAAAATGGGTCATTTTCACAGAATAGTACATACTGTATGATGCCACTTATATGGAATTCTAAAAAAAGAAATTCTAGTTATATGAAATTCTAGAAGACTCTTTGCAACCCTATGGACTGTAGCCCACCAGGCTCCTCTGTCTAGAAGACGGGAGAAAAGGGAAGCATATAAATAGTTACCTTGTGTCAGTGGTGAGAATTTACTGCAAAGAGGCATGACAGAATTTTATGGGTGATGGAAATGTTCTCTCTTTACATGTGATCATGGTCAGGACTTCCCTGGTGGTCCTGTGGTTATGACTCCACGCTTCAGATGCAGGGGGTGCTGGTTCAATCTCTGGTCAGCGAACGAGGATCCCATATTCTGCGTGGTGCAGCCAAATAAATAAGTAAATATCAGAAAAACAATCAATTAAAAAAACACAGTCATAGTCACACAGGTGTATACATTTGTCAAACTGTAACCTTAGGATGCTTCTGCTGCTGCGTCGCTTCAGTCGTGTCCGACTCTGTGCAACCCCACAGACGGCAGCCCACCGGGCTCCTCGGTCCCTGGGATTCTCCAGACAAGAACACTGGAGTGGGTTGCCATCTCCTTCTCCAACCTTAGGATAGATGTGTTTTATTGTCTGTAGATTATGCATTAGTAAAGATAGTTTTTGGAAAAGGGAACTTTTTGAAACAAGCTTGTCTCTTTGCAGAGAGGCAGATAGGATCTGCCAGAATAGAGATTTAGGATTTAAAAATGCAGTGACTTAACTAGTACAGGGGATTCTACCCTGGGAGAAAGTGAGACTGGAAAGGTGACTCTGCTCTTTGCTCACTTGGTTTCATTTGCCATGTGCCCGTCATGGTGTATTCATTTTGCTGCAGCGGGTGTGATCCTGGTGTTTCCAGATACTTTAACCGGCTAGGCTGACTTCCAAAAATGTCTATAGAGAGGCGGGTAAGTATGGGCACATCTATTCTATTTTACAGCTGATTTAGGGACTTTTCAAAGCTGAAATTTTATTACACACATGTGATTTTCACCAAGTCAGGTGAGTTGAAACCTTAACTGCTTTTTAAAATTATTATTATTTTTGGCCAGGAGTGCTATCTTCTAGTAATTTGCCAAATGACCAACACAAAGGGAAAGGGGAGAAGCACCCATCACACATCCTCAGGGCCTTTTAGGAAATATGGAGTTACTTCTTTGGCTACATGCATGTGGATCTATCAAATACAGGAGTGGTGATATTGTTGATGTCAAGGGAATGGGCACTGTTCAGAAAGAAATGCCCCACAAGTATCCCCATGGCAAAGTTCGAGTAGTTTACAGTGTGAACCATCATGCTGTTGGCATTGCTGTAAACAAACAAGGACAAGATTCTTGCCAAGGGAATTAATGTATGTATTGAACATATTAAGCACTCTAAGAGGCAAGACAGCTTCCTAAAACGTGTGAAGGAAAATGATCAGAAAAAGAAGGGAGCCCAAGAGAGAGATACGTGGGCTCAATTAAAGCTCCACCCAGAGAAGATTTGTGAGAACCAATGAGCTCACATGTGAGCTGTTGGAAACTATTCTCTATGAATTTATTGCATCCTAGGCATAAAAAAAGAAGAAGAAGATCTTTGTACTGTAAAACAAAACTAAACTGGAAACCTATTTCATTAAAAAAAAAAGAAAATCAACTCCACTATTTGTTCTTAGCTCTCTTGTGGATAGAAGACAGAAACTGAATTTTAGGTTCATCACAGTTTAATCTCCCTCCCCTTGGGGTATTGGGCTGGAGATTTTCCTGGGATTTTGAACCAGTGTATCAACCTGCAATAAGCTCAGCCTTTTTCATATCTCCAAATATGATGTCTGTGAGCATGTGTGAGTGTATGCTTATGGTTGGTGGCCTTGTCTCTTCTATCAATTTGGAATCACCTCCAAACTCCTGAAAGTGAGAAGTTATGTTCATTTTTACAATAATACGAGTATATACAGTGGTCTCTGTGGTTACCTGATAACTTGTGAATGTTTCATTTCCTCTGCAAACTGTAATAATAATTTAATTTTTAAAGGGCTCAGTAAAAAACACCTGATGTGCAAATCTCCCCACAGAAGGACCACAGAGCCAGTGAAAGCATTCCAGTGTAACATTTAGTTCACTGAAGTTGCCCAGTCCTTCTCCAGCCTTACACTGTCCTGTGTGTGATAAACATACTATTTGGGGGAGTGATACATATAAGGCTTAATCCTAACAAAGTATTTGATTTGCTACCACTTGATACAACCCATGGTACTTTTTTTTTCCCCCATGGTACTTTCACATGGATTACCCTCATAACCAGCCTGGGACATTATTGGACTGATATTATTATCCCCGTTTCATTGATGAAAAGCCAGGGCTCAGAGAGGATATGAGATTTGCCCAAGGTTATACCATGAATCAGCAGCAGAATGGAAACAGGACCAAGAGCCATGGACAACCAACAAGAACAGAAAACCTATAGCCTTGTCATAAAAGGATTCATTGGACAAATATAGGAGGAAGGCAGTCACGATTTATTAAGTACCTACTATGTGCCAGGCAGTGTGAGAGGTGCTTTGTGCGTATCACCTCATTCAAGGGCAAAGAAAATGTGTGGAATTGTAATTCTGCGTGTGTGGGGGAATGACTATTGTCTCATTTTACAGAAAAGGAAATTACAAGAATATCCCAGAATATTTAAATGACTAAGCCCTAGTTATTCCTTAACCTCAACTTCAGTCTCTACTTCTTCTCTTCAGCCTCTGACTTCTCTACTGATCACCATTTTCACTTCATCTTCAACTTCATTCTCAATTTCAACCTCATTCTTTTTTTTTTTTTTTCCAACCTCATTCTTAATTTCATCTTCCCTTCCGCATGATCAGGGAGAATCAGTCTCAATAAATGGTTGTTGGTGATAAGGAATTTCATGTTTCCTGAGTAACTCCACCTAGGCTCCAACTTGCCAGCACAATTTCTGACACACCATCTTTCTCACGCCAGTCTGTAAATAATTGTTTTCAATTATTTCTGTGGAATAAGCTTGCGTATTATTTCCTCCGTTAATTTGTAACCTCCCTCAGGACAGGAATTATGGTTATATTTTGCTCTCTAGACTAAGAAGCTAGTGTAGTTATTTTTGGATTGTGGGAAGTTAATATATGTTTTTTCCCACTGATGACAATTTCACTCACATTGGGTACACAGGCTTTCTTCACTGATTATTCTTTTGCTTTCTGTGTTGGTTCCACAGATTTATCATTTTTTCTTATTTTCACACTATATTATTTACTACTATCATTAGATTGTACTCACTGTATTTATTTATTCATTCAACAAACATTATGCTAGATAACAGGAATAAAAGAATTAAGATACAATCACAGACTTCAAGTCTTGAAGGATCAACTAAGCTTTTTTCATTTTGAATACATTTTATTTGTGCTAGCTTTGTGGTTTTGCAATTAGCAATCTGAATAAAAAGAATAGCCATAATTTTGTAAAAAAAATTATTGGCTTATTCTTGCAAAAACAAGAGAGCAGATTTTGAGGTTTTAATATGATTCTCTTCAAATGGTCTTTAGCCACAATATGGCTGAATTTTCTCTTCTATTTGTCATACCTTGCCTTTCTCTAGTGTTGAACCAGCTTCTCTGAGTTATTTCCTTTTTATGAGAAAGGATCTTACATTACTTTAAAGGGGCCCCCAAGAAGTAGTAAGAGGCCAAAGAAACATTAGGAACCCCTTTACAAAAAAATGAGATACTTTCATGATTCAGAGTCTTTACCATGTAAGGAGATTTATTTATTATCTTGGAATACTCCATCCAAAAATAATTAAGATGTCCATGGTCAGAGAATAACACAGACTGGAGTCACAGGGATTCTAGCTGGATGGAAGCTTGGTGAAATACAGTGTAGGGACATAGCCTGCCCTTTGTTCTCAGTGTGTTAATTTAGATTTTGAGGATAGATCTGTGTGTGAAGGAAAAGAAAGGTAAAGGATTCCTTTTCCTAGAAACATCTGATTAGAAAGACACTTTGATACAGCTTTTAGAAGACATCCAACTAGATAAGCATCATTTTGTTTCTAAGAGCATAAAAAATAAATTTCAAAGAGCATCCTCCCTACATATTGCATCCATCAATGTAATTATCTGCTCATATCCTCACTGTCATAGTTTCCATTGTCCAACGTAGTTCGCTATAGTGGTTTTGCAGTATAGACAAGAGCAATAAATAGAAGAATGGGGCCTTGGATATATTCTATGGTACAGTGCAGGTAAGAAGTTGGTGAGCATTTTTCACCCATCACTTTCCCCCTTCCCTACATCTTTATTTTTCTAGGAACTTCATAATCTGAGGATCTTTTATCTCCCTAAACTTACTTTCCATATGGTTTCTCAATCCAAAGCCCCTTTTACAGGTTAGGTCAAGTTTCCTTACTTCCATCCCTCCCCCACAGGATATAATCCCTTCCTCAGTTCCTCTTGGGAGGAATGCCTTTTCTGCCTTTCCCAATCCTTTCCTTCCTCCAAGGTCCACTTCAGACCAATGTCCTCCATCAAGTCCTCCCTGACAGCTCCTGCCCAGTTCCCTCTTCCTTCTCTGACCTCCAACGACACAATGGTATGTGATAATAATAGCCTTCATCGGTCCACTGGTTGACAAAGCCCTGCGTTCACTTGAGATTTTCACAAGCCTCTGAAGTTGGTAAGAAGAATTTTCTGGTCCCCTCAGAGAGAGAATGGAAAACTATTCCAAGGCCATATTGCAAATGGCCAAACTGCGATGTCAGCCCAGGTCCTTAAAGTCCAAAGCTTTTCCACTACAGTCTTTTGCCTCTCACGCTTCTGTTTACCAACAATGCCCAGTTCAGAGGTGAGAAAACTTAGACTCTGAGAGGGGTATGGTCTCCTTGAGAGCTAGAGAAGGGGGGAATGTCTCTAAAGCACTGCAGAATGAGGACATGAATTCACTTGTTTGTTACGAGAAATTTTTTGAACCAAAGAAAAGAGGTATTTAAAAAAACACTAGCAAAGAAAATCTCCCTCCTTTGGCTGGATGACAGTTCGTGCCTGTTCATATCATTATGTCAGACTTAGAATAATGAACAGCTAACGAAGTCTCTTTCCTCACTAGACAAAAGGGAGAACTGGGTGTTTCCCCAGTAGGAGACCCAAATGTGATGACTGAAACACTAGGATTGAGGCTGAGTCACTGGCATTGGGGGAGGTCAGAGCCTTCCCCCCGAGCTTTCAAAGCTGGTAAATGTACTTAGGGCTGTAGTTACACACACCTGTTGGCTGCAGCCAGCGCTGGCATTGTTAGTAACTAGAACGTGGTTCAGGGAAAATCTGCAGCTGTCTTTAGCTTTTTCAAAATAGATCTTCTCCAGATCAAGGCACTAGTATTTTATGTTTTAATAATTTAAAAAAGTAATTTAGGATTCACAAGTAGTTGCAAAATACTACAGAGATTTCCTGTATACACTTCACTCAGTCTCCCCGATGATAATATCTTACCTAAACATAGTAGTTTGATTTTAATGTAGTATCTAAGAGCAAACACTTTATTATCTATGATGGATCTAGCTCCCCTGGTGGCTCTGTTGGTAAAGAATCTGCCTGTAATGCAGGAGACCTGGGTTTGATCCCTGGGTTGGGAGGATCCCCTGGAGAAGGGAATTCTTGCCAGGAGAATTCCATGGATAGAGGAGCCTGGCAGGTTATAGTCCATGGGGTTGCAAAGAGTTGGACATGACTGAGCAACTAACACACATACTATGATGTTTCTAGGGGCTGATGAGCCTAGTTGGGTGGTTCTCACCAGAAGTCCTTCATTCAGTGACTATCAGATGACAGCTGAGTCTAGAGTCATCTGAAAGTTTCTTCACTCATGTGAAGCTGGGCTGGTAAAGCATCTCTCTCCATGTGGCCTTTCCTAGTTCCAGCTTCCTAACATAAGGTCTCGGGATAATCAGATTTCTGGTGGTAGTAGCTTACTCCAGAACAATTGTTCCAAGAGGTCTGGGTGGAAGCTTCTTATAATATAGTCTTGAAAGTCCCAGAACTTCCCTTCCATCACATTCTATCAGTCAAGCAAGTTATTTAGGACAGCCAGATTCAAGGAAAGAGGAATCAGACTCCACATCACAACGGGATAAGTAGCAAAAAATTGACAGCTATCTTCAATCGCTGACAACTGCCCTGCAGTTTGGTTATTCCCGAGTGGACAAGTGCACTAAGGAAGAGCTCATCAGAAGCATTGTTTATGTCATTAGCAGGATAAATCCTTACGTCTGATTGGCCCTATGAGAATTTTCATCCAGTTATAGGGTCACAACACCAAGAGTCAGCATATGCTCAATAAATGTCTGATAGGACAACTGAATCACCTTCTCCACCCAGACATAGTAAGTGGAAATAAACTGGGAAGCAGTGACTATCTCTGTGGACTTTAGGGTAAACCCTGGAATTAGCCTTCTACTGCTGCAGCTTCCATTCTCCAAATAGGCTGGAATCCATTGTATTTTTTTGCTGTATTTGTGTCTGTTACAGGGTAATCCCCCTGGAATAGATAAGGCACTGTGCTAGGTACGACATGGTTTACCAAAATGATTTATGTATGGGTTCTGCTCTCAGGAACATAACAATCCCTCACTACCTTTCTGCTGAGGTGTATTTTCCCACCTCTGCGTTAAGCAGGACTGGAAAACTGGTGGGGAGGGGAACTGTTTGGGGTGGGGGGCAATTGCCAGGATTGTTGTGATGGTTAAAACAGGTTCAAGTGGTTACTCCATCAGCAGCTTGTCTGTTTGCTTGTTATAATATTTATTTATTTGACTGCTCCAGGTGTTAGTTGCAGCATGTGTGATCTTCACTGTGGCATGGTGATTCTTTGCTGTGGCCTGTGGGATAACTAGTTCCCTGACCAGGGATCATATCCCCCGACCTCCTGCACTGGGAGGGCAGCATCATAGCCACTGGACCACCAGAGTAGTCCCAGCAGTTTGCTTCTTGAGAGCAGCATGTACTGGAGGGAAACATTCTTTTGGTTCTCAGGCTAAGAGCAGGGGATGCGGACTGGCATGTTGGATCTCGGATTCCCACCCCCCACTCTTTTACTTACATTACCATATGCAAAGTAGATAGCCAACAGGAATTTGCTATATGGCTCAGGAAACTCAAACAGGGGCTCTGTATCAACCTAGAGGGGTGGGATGGGGAGGGAGATGGGAGGGAGGTTCAAATGGGAGGGGATAATATGTATACCTATGGCTGATTCATGTTGAGGTTTGACAGAAACATTAAAAAATAAAAATAAATAAATAAAAATTTACCTTCGTTCCATGTCCAGATGTCAAATCATCTGGGGGAACAATTCTTTGAGCACGCATTGTCTGGGTGAAAAGAAAAGCCTTCACCAGGAATGAAGATGATCCAACTCGGGGTGGGTGGAGTTGGGAAGTCTTAGGAGCACAATGGGCCAGAAAGGAAGGTGAAGACAGGAGGGAGCTAAGAATGAACCCTGCGCGGCTTGAACTAAGGGAGAGGCGCAAACTGAACAACCCAACTAGTTTGTATATTGAAAATGCTGCCTGTGCTCCTCTTTCTCAGATTAAAGTTCCAGCCCTGGGGTTTGTGGGGAAGAAATTCAGAGGAGAGGAAGTTAGGTGGGAAAATGGGTGTGCCTGACAAAAGCAGAATTGGGCGAAAGGGCGCCACCTGGAGGCCTTTTCTGGTGGTGGGAACAGAAAAGTGGAAATGGGGTGCGTCTGGGAAGCGGGGTCTCAGAATCAAAAGAGAGGAAGAAAAAGGTTTTCGCCTGAAACTCTCTTATAAACGGAGTCAGAATAGTGCCGTCCTGGCTTGATAGAGTGAGCTGGAAGAGAACTGTGTATGTCTGAATCCTGAGGAGTGTGATTAAGTGGAAGAGGGGAGGCGGCCTTAAGAATGAAGATGGAGGAAGGAGAAGCCATTAGACAAACCTTAAGGTCTGGGCTTTTGAGAAGCCCTCCTGGCTGTAGCACTGCCAGTTCTCTGGTTGTGCCATGCTTTTTCATACCTCGGGGCCTTTGCTCATGCTGTCTTTTCCGCAGAGAGTACTCTCCTCTTTTTGCGTGCGTGCTCAGTCGCTTCAGTCGTGTCTGACTCTTTGCGAGCCTGTTGACCGTAGCCCGCAGGCTCCTCTGTCCATTGGGTTCTCCAGGCAAGAATACTGGAGTGGGTTGCTTAGGCCCTCCTCCAGGGGATCTTCCTGACCCACTAATTCAACTTGCATCTCTTAAGACTTCTGCATTGGCAGGCGGGTTCTTTACCACAGGCACCACTTGGGAAGTCCCTCCCCCCTTCTTGGGCCTGGATAGTATGAGGTTTTCAGTACAGTGGAAGCTTCAGAACCTTAGGGAGTCCTTTCCTGATGATTCTCAGTTTGAATTAGGGGCTGCTCTTCTGTGTCCCTGTGACTTGGTGTTCCCTTCGGATATAAGCTCTATTAAGGGAGAGATTGTGTCTATCTTGCTCACTGTAACATTCCTAATGCCTAAAACTTGTAAATTCTTAATATATATCTGCTGAATGAAGCACCTCTGTTGCAGCAGTTATCATAGGAATGAAACTGTATAGATTTCTCTGTCTCTCCCACCACTTTGAACTTCCTGAAGGCCATGGCTTACTCATCTTGGTATCCCCAGCTCAGTAGCTCAGAACATGGGAAATACTGTATCATTTATCAGTATTTGTTGAATGAATATAAGAGGGGGCAGTCTAGGGGTGCATGTAAGCTAGTAGCTAGTTAGTGATTCTAAACTCTGGCTCAGGTCTTCCCAGGTGGCACAGGGGTAAAGAACCCACTGGCTAGTGCAGGAGACACAGAAGACATGAGTTCTATTCCTGGGTCAGGAAGATATGCTGAAATAGTAAACAGCAACCCACTCCAGTATGCTTGCCTGGAAAATTCCATGGACAGAGGAGCCTGGGGGTCGCAAAGAGGCACGACTGAGTGACTGAGCACATGCACACACCAGCTTTGGTTCACAGGAAGACCATCAGGGGAGCATTAAAAATACTGCTGCCTAGACTCCACACCAAAACAATCAAAACAGAGTCTCTGGGGGCCAGGCATCCATATCCTTAAAAAGTTTCATAGGCAAATTAATGTTGAGAACCTCTAGGTGAGGCTCTAAGGGAATGTCAGAACCTAAGGCATTGGAAAGAACATTCCAGAACAGAATTCCATTCTGCTGGAAGGGAAAGGACTTTAACTCTCTTCCGTAGCTGTGTAGCTACTGGAGCAAAAGAGAATAAAGAAGGCTAGTGTGTGTGTTACTCGCGTCTGACTCTTTGTGACCTCATGTAGCCTGCCAGGCTCCTCTGTCCATTGGGTTCTTCAGGCAAGAATACTGGAGTGGGTTGCCATTCCTTTCTCCAGGGGATCTTCCTGACCCAGGGATTGAGCCCAGGTCTCCTGCATTGCAGGCAGATTCTTTACTGCCTGAGCCATCAGCAAAGTCCAAGGAAAACTAGATTCTATCCTCACACTCAATGGGTTCTCTATACGAGAAGAACTGAGGTAGCCAAATGAACTTTGCTTTTAAGAAATTGGGGCATTTTCAGGGATAATCTTCACCAGAATTCCCAGGGCAAGCAGCATCAGTATTATCTGGGAGCTTATTAGAAATGCAGCCTCTCTAGACCCCACCCTCCCAGACCTACTGAGTTTGAATCGGTATTTGCACAGGATCGCCAGTGATTCATATGCACACTGAAGTTTGAGAAGGATTGTTCTGAAGTAGTCTTCCCAAAGTGTGGTTGGGGTACCAGCATCATCTGAGGTAAGGATGGGGTGGGGTTGGGAGAATGTGGTTATCACACTTTAGTTTGCATCAGGATTACCTAAAGGGTTTGATAATCTCATAATGCTGAACAATTCCCATTCCACATGGAAAATGGTAAATCACCTCAGTCAGTAGTTCTGGGGTGGAGTATGAGAATTTGCACTTCTAACAAGTTCCCAGGTGATGTTGATCGTGCTGGTCCAGGGACCACCTCTTTGGTTTTTACAGATAAGCCTTCTTATGACCATTCATGTACAAGTCTTTGTAAGGAATATGCTTTCATTTCCTTGGGGTAAATAAACATCTAGGAGCAAAATTGCTGGATCATGTGAGAGTTATGTTTTATTTTTTTAAAAATTACCAAACCATCTTCTAAAGTGGTTGGACTCAACAGTGGACAACAGTTCTAATTTCTCCATGTTTTCACCAACCCTTAATATCATCTATATTTCAATTTTAACTATTCTAATAGATATATGGTAGTATTTCAGTGTGGCTTTAATTTGTATTTCCTTAATGTCTAATGAGGTTAAACATCTTTTCATATGCTTATTTGTCATCTTTATGTCCTTGTGGTGAAGTGTCTGTTAAATTTTTTTTGCCATTTTCTTATTGTATGGGTTAATTTTTTATTATTGGTTTTTCCTTATTAAGTTTTGAGAGTTTTTTATTCTGAATATAAGTATTTTTTATTATATATATGATTTGCAAATATTTCCTTTCAATCATCATTACCTTTTCATTCTCTTAGCAACATCTTTCAAAGAGCAGAAGTTTTAAATTTTGATAAAGTCCAATTTATCAATTTGGTTTCATACAGAATGTACTTTTGGGTTTGTGTCTAATAAATCTTTACCTAACCCAGAGTCACAAAGGTTTTCTCCTATGTTTTCTTCTATAAATTTTTTATAGTTT
This sequence comes from Bison bison bison, assembly GCF_000754665.1. Lineage (NCBI taxonomy): Eukaryota > Metazoa > Chordata > Mammalia > Artiodactyla > Bovidae > Bison > Bison bison. The sequence continues at coordinate 30,603,944 of NW_011495018.1, forward strand.
TAGGTTTTACATTTAAACCTATGGTCCATTTTTTGTATTACTATATAGAGATCCATTTTTTTCACTATCATTTGTTGAGGACACAGTCTACATCTTTAATGTCTGTCAGCATTGCTTTGTAATTTGCAGAGTATAGTTATTTTGTATATGTTGTCACATTTATAGCTAAACATTTTATATCTTTTAACACCCTTATAAATAGTATTTTTACTTAATTTTAATTTCTAATTGCAGTATGTAGAAATACCATTAATTTTTGCATATTGATCTAGTATCATGCAACCTTGCTAAACTCATTAGTTCTGGTAGTCCAGACCATATTGTTGTTGTTGCTCAGTCTCCAAGTTGTGTCCAACTCTTTGTGACCCCATGGACTGCAGCATACCAGGCTCCTCAGTCCTTCACTATCTCCTGGAGTTTGCTCAAATTCATGTCCATTCAATCAGTGATGCTATCTAACCAGACCACACTGTTGTCCTTCCCATATGCCTGGAGCTGTGTTCTAGGATTTTATTAAATCACTTGAGAACAGTTTAAGGCATTTGGGTCTTGTTTTTAAGATTTGTTAGGTAGTACCGGGACAGTTCAGTTCAGTCCAGGACTAATTAGTTTTTACTACAGAGGCAGTATCCTTCTGTGTACTCTTATCCCCAGCCCCACCCCCAAGCGTGCATCTTGAAGTTTTCAGGTCTTGCTGGTGAGAACAGATACTCCTCTCAGCCCTGTGTGCACGTCAGTTACCTCTAACCTTCTGAGATGATTCTCTGGCCTCAGTTTCCTTTTATGTATGTGCTGATCAGTCCTCAGCTGAATACTCACATGGGAACCTTCTGCACACCTCTAAACTTCCTCTTTCTGTGCAGTTCTCTCCTGAGAATTCCAGCTGCTGTGGTCTTCTCAGACTCTCAGCTTTGTATTCTCAGCTCGCTGAGTTTACCTGGCTTTGCCTGGGTGCCCTCTCTCTGTGCTATGGCCTGGAAACTCTCTCCAGGCAATAAGCTGGGACAATTATAGTGCTCCCTTCGTTTGTCTCACATCTTTCAGGAATCATTATCCTTCTTTGCCTGCTATCTCATGCCTTTCAAACCACTGTTTCAGGCATTTTGTCAATTTAGGGGGTTGTTTCAGGTTGGAGAGGAAATCAGTCCTTAATCTTGGCCAATAGTTTGCATTTAAAATTTAAAGCGTGCTTTTATCCTAAAAAGTTTTTTTTTTAAATATATTTTGTGGAATTAAAAATAATTGGCTTATGTATTTCTAAGATAGAACTATGGTTTTCTTCACCTGAAAACTGTTCCTGACCAAGTGAATTGCCCTGTTCTTTTTTAAAAGCAAACTCACTACTCTCTGCAATGTTAGAGCAGAGCCGCATCTGAATATAAACCAAGCTGTGTTAAATCACTGTGTGTGTATTTCACAATGATCAGCAAAACACAACTGTAGTCCTAGGTACAGCCACTTGAACTAGAGCAGCCGCATTAAATCTTCACCTCACTCAAGTATGGCCATTCTGTGGTTTGCTTTACAGCTGACATGTCAAAGACATTATGAGGAAGAAGATGAAACTCAAAGGTAAGATTTATAAACATACGCTCCCTGCTCTTAGATTAAGTGTCCCTGAAGACTTCAACCTAAAGTGGACCTCTGTAAGTCAGAATCCTGGTCATGTACATGCTGATGTCTTCTATTTGGATACCAGTGGGAATTGTTAAGTGACTGTGTAAATCTGACGATAGTGAAGCACAAGCATTTATTTGAGAATGTTGAAGAGGGGGAGGTGCAAAACATGGAGCAGTAACAAATGAAAACTGCGTCTAGACATAGAGGCACGACAGGGATATATTCAGGCATATATTGAAGTATTAAAATTTAAGCACACTATAGAAATAATATAGATTCTGAGGCCTGGATTCAAATCCTATTGGTGACAATTGTAGCCATGTAACTTTGGGAAAGTCACTTTGTGCCGTGCTTAGTCCCTTCAGTCCGACTCTTTGTGATCCTATGGACTGTAGCCCACCAGACTCCTCTGTCCATGGGATTCTCCAGGCAAGAATACTGGAGTGGGTTGCCATGCCCTCCTCCAGGGGATCTTCCCAACCTAGGGATTGAACCAGGGGAAGTCATTTTACCCTTCCTTAGTTCCCACAGTACTACCTTATAGGGTTGTTGCAAGACTTAAATGAAATAATATGTGCAAAGCTCTTATAATAGTGCCTGGATACAATGAGCTCAATATAAATATTAGTCATTGGTTCCACCATCATCATTGTTTTTTTTTTCATGGTGCGCAATAGAGAGGTTTATGTTATGGCAGAGAAGTTATGTATTAACACTCACGTTAATACATTTTTTAAATCACCAGAGATAACATTAACACTTCAAGTCCTGATGATAGAATAGTGGGAGATGTATCATTATAGAAATAGGGAGACCAAGGAATGGAAGGCCTTTGGGGGCAAGATGTTGAGTCTGGAACTAAGCATGTGTTACAGCTGCAGCATCATTCCAGGAGTAGGTAGGCAAAAGAAAGTGGGATAAATAGATGGGAAGTTAAATGGATTTGGGTATCATCCTCAAAGAAATGATAGTTGAAGATGTGGGAATGAATGAGAAGAGAAATATAGAGAAAATATAGAGAAAGATGAGAGTTAAGGACAGAAATTCAGAAAATACCTACATTTCAGGATAAGTGCTGACAAGAAGGTTTAAGAAAAGAGAGAGTGGTCCCGGTGTCCAGGCCTCACCTAGATACATTCCATCAGAAGCTCTGGAGGTGAAATTCATGCGTTAACATTGCCAACACCTTCCCCAGGAAGTCCTTGTGCAGCCAAGGTTGAAAACCTTTGTTCTAGTGGCTTATGTGATGCTTAATGATCTTTAGGGTTGTGAAGGAAAGCAGTTGTTAAGGAATAAAGTCCTAGTTTATTGGATTTAAAAAACAGAAACTCTAACATTCTCATTTTGCTAAGGAACCTGGGGCTCAAAGCAATTAATTAATTGTGTGACGTTAACCAAGAAATTTGATACATTTCCAATCTCGTACTTACCCTCATAGCCTTAGACACGAACCCCTTTCCCTTGTCGTCTCTCACCCACTACTCCCCATCCCAGCCCAAGCGCTCCACTACCCTTGTGCTGAGACTCCCAAGGCTGCACGGTCCTTCCAGAGTCTGTCCATTCAGATTTTAGAACGCATTTCTGACAGCTTAAAGGCTCACCTGATGTCTCTTCAGCACCAGCAGACCAGACCACCCTGTCAGAGAAAAGCCCTTT
>NW_011495018.1:30607319-30611347 GCF_000754665.1 Bison bison bison
CCCTTTAAGGGGCTCTCTCAGAACTTTGTGAGCCTGGGAAGAAGGTTAACCTCCAGGAGAAAATGGGGTGAGGGGATCTTGTATTTTGAGGTTCTGGAGGTAGAGAAGCTCTGACTTCTACCAGAGCCCCTTCCTTGCTTTTCATGAATTGGCATTGCAGTCTGGGGCTGTGGTGGCAAGGCTGCCAAACTGATGAGGACACAGCATTTGTGGGAATTCTGTGACTCCAGAAGGCGAAAGGTCAGTTTCTTTTCATTGACAGTATTCTTGCTGCCTGAGGTTTATCTCTGCGGATCTTGACTGGTTTCCAGGGTTAGGCTTCACCTCTATTGTTATCTGGAAACACAGGAACAGCCCTGTTGTCGTGCCAGACTGGGTCACGTTGGACCCCCCTCCCCACGGCACTGTAATTACACCCTCTTGTCACAAATGAAGTCCTATGGTCTTTTAAACCAGCTGGAAGAGGATTTTTAAAGATACACAAACCTGCTCATATTCCTCTCCTACATACATTCATTCATTCAGGCTTGATTTGTACTCTCCCTGTCTTTTGTTTTTTTCCTTTGGGCTCCACAAAGTTAGCCATGAATATGATCCAGCGCTGGAATGCACTCTGGAGCTTGAGGACACGCCTGAAATCCCCTTCAAACACTTGTCTTTCATGCGTCCTCATATGCTGAAAAGATGTGCACATGCAACCCCTGAACTCACACATGACTCTGCCAGCCCGCAGTCACACTAAAAATGGGTTTGAGTTACACGTGTACTTGCTTATACCTCAGCTCACCCACTCTCACCTGGGTATTTGCGTACACAGGGCCTGTTCATTCCCAGCAGAGCCAATATCTGTGTTCACGCCCACATCAAAAACACACCTCCAGGTTCCTAAGAAACAAATGGCAACAGAGAAGGGAAACAGGGAAGCTGAAAGAACTGCCCTGTTCCTCCCCTTCTGTCCTGAAGCAAAGTAACCAGGATCTTTCGGGCTAACTTGGCGTGCTGGGCCCCAGTATAGACTTTTACAACAGACCGTGATCTGACTCCAAGGCTGAGCGTAGCAATCTCCTCCCCAACCATGTCTGCTGGATTCCTCCAGCTGTCTCCAGGGTAGTTCTCCCTAAATGCAAACTATTAGCATTTCCTGTTAAAACATTTCTAATAAATAAATGAATACATCATCTTCTTAACCCAAAGCAGGTCCGAAAGCAGCCTAGGAGCTGCTCTGAGCTAAGGACAGACATGGACCACCCAGCACCAGCCCTCTGGCTCAAGGCCAGTGCTGCTTTTGTTTGAATTCCTGTATGAGTAACTGCTCCAGTTGACGCCAACCAAACTCAGTGAAATATTATTTTTAATATTAAATAAATAGATGGTGGGGTGTGTTGATCTTTTTTCCCCTCCAGTAAACTGTAGCATCACAACATCGAAGCTGGCTCTGATATCCAGATTTCCCCAGATAGCAGAAGGAAGGCTGACATTCTCTTTGACCTTCCTCATGGAGCACTTACCCCGCAGGAGACAGAAAAGTCCCAGTTGGTTTTAACAGGACCCTATTTGGAGTCAGCTGGGAATTCAAATGCTAACAAAACTTGTATGGGATCACCAGCCACTTTTGTTAATTTTTCTAACTTATCAATTTCTTTCGCTATACAAAAGGCACATGCTCTTTACATAAAAGTCGGAAGGCACAGATAAACAAGAAGCTGCCAAAATACTACTACCTAGTAAGAGACAATTACTGCTAAATTTTGATGACTGTTCTTTCTTGCTTTTACATATTTACATGTATGTATAACACTTGGTGAATGTCAATTTTACAAAAATGTACATGGTAATGCATGTTTTTTTTAACATAGAATTGATCTTGGGCATCTACTGTATGTCAGTAAATACTCTCCTAAATCTCTACTTGTAAGGGCTACATAAAACTCCATCACATGAATTTGTCACAGTATACTCTACTGGGATCTTTCTGGTGGCTCAGATGTTAAAGAATCTGCCTGCAATGCAGGAGACCCAAGTCTGATCCCAGGGTCTGGAAGATCCCTTGGAGAAGGGAATGGCAACCCACTCCAGTATTCTTGCCTGGAGAATTCCATGGACAGAAGACCTTGGTGGGCTATAGTCCATGGGGTCACAAAGAGTCAGACACGACTGAGTGACTATAACCATAATGAGTGTTAATCACTCAATCATTTCCAACTCTTTGGGACCCCATGGACTGTAGCCCGCCAGACTCCTCTGTCCGTGGAATTCTTCAGCAAGAATACTGGAGTGGGTTGCCATTCCCTTCTCCAAGGGATCTTCCCAACCCAGGGATTGAACTTGGGTCTCCTTTGCAGGCAGATTCTTTACCATATGAGCCATCTATGCTCAACCAGTCTCCCACTGTTGGATATTAAGGTTGTTTCCAAGGTTTTTTTTTTTTTTTTTTTCTATTATAAACAACACTCCAGTAAAAAAAATAAATAAAGTAAAATTCTTGTAGCTAAATCTTTGCTTATGTCCTTAGTTATTTTCTTAGGATAAAGTCCCAAAAGTAGAATTCTAAGACCTTGGCCACATATTGTCAAATTGTCCTCTCGAATGATTATACCAACTTACATTGCCATCAGCAAGAAACCAAAATGTTTTCCTGCTTGACCCTCTGCCATTCTGTATATTATTCTTCAAAAACATTATTTATTTATTTATTTTTGGCTGTGCTAGGTCTTCGTAGCTGTGCGGGTTTTTCTGTAGTTGTCGTGAGTGGGGGCTTCTCTTGTTGCAGAGCACGGGCTTTAGGGTGCAAAGGCTTCAGCAGTTGCAGCTCACAGGCTCTAGAGCATGGGCTCAGGAGTTGTGGCACGCAGGCTTAGTTGCTCTGTGGCATGTGGGATCTTCCTGGATCAGGGATCGAGCCCATGTCTCCTGCATTCGCAGGTAGATTCTTTACTGCTGAGCCGCCAGGGAATCCCCCAAAACAATGTTTGACAACTTGTTAGACAAATAAAGAAAAAAGAACCAGAAACGAGTTGGTTATGGACAGGGAGGCCTAGGCGTGCTGCGGTTCATGGGGTCGCAAAGAGTTGGACACGACTGAGCGACTGAACTGAAACATAAACATTTAACAGCAGACGTGAGCAATATAAAAGTTTTGCATTTCTGAGTCTGTTTTTGCAGCATATCTTTTTTTGCCATGCTGGGCAGCAAAGAGTACAGACAGAAGAGGAGCCCCTGTCGGTGATGACCTTCAGAAAAGTTCAGACCGGTGAGAAGGTGCCTTAACATCAGGTATGAGTAGAGGAAGTCGACGCTCTAAAGCCCCAAGGTGAGCCAAGAAGAGAGGCTCTACCACGGGGTTCCCCAAATTCTCAGTGAGATTCATTTATTTGAAGGGAAAAGACACTGAGGTCAAGGAAATTTGGGGAACAGTGGGATAAACCAGCTTAGACCAGTTTCTTCACAGCAGGATTTCTCAGAACTTATTAAATGCTAATAGGGGTGCTGAAGCTTTAGGGGGAGACATTTTGCAATTGAACTACAGATCCAGCTTTGCCCTCCACCCTATCTTTCCATCTTTTTTAACTTTCCACAGAATATCTCATGGACCTGGTGTTTGGTGGGACACGCTATAGGAAATCCAGTCTGATGCCATAGTATAGAATGGTCTTCACAGGAAAAGCAGAGGATGGCAGCTAGGACAAAAATCGAGGGATGGGGCAGAGAGAAAAGAAGAGACAAGGAAAAGCAGGAGAATGGAAGGGTAATTAGAAAAAAAAAGGATAGGTGAGAAACACAAAGGTGAAGGGAAAGGAGAGAGGGAGGAAAAACTTAAGAGAATGAGGAAAAGGAAGAGGGGAGCAGGAAAGTACCACTAGAGAGACCCCTCCTTACGAAAACCACCTCTCCATCGCTTTGATAGAGACCCAGGGGCCTGTGTCTTCTCTGTGCTCATCTCCCCCACAGCCACCCAACACCAGCATGTTACTCTCCACTGTGGGTTTTCTCTGAAATGTGACCCATCTCACAATCCCTTCCTCAATGGC
>NW_011495018.1:30611447-30616539 GCF_000754665.1 Bison bison bison
CAAGAATTCATTTGCAAAGGAAGCTCGTAACATGGAAATAAACAGTGGGCCCCAAAGAAACCCAGAAAAATAAAATAAGAAATTCCAAAAATATTTAATTACTGCATCTCTTATTGTTGTTGTGTAGCTTCTTATAGCGTAAAACAAGACCCAAACTAGCCAAACATACTCTACTCAGCCAGAAAGTCTAGTCGTCTAAAGAGCAGATGAAGGCAAACTGACAGCTTTTAAGCCCCAACAGGGCTTTTAACGCAAAAGGGCCTGCTTTCAAGCAAACTGAAAGCACCAAAGTAGTAAAATAAATTCCTAAAAGCTTAAATGCTGTGCATGTACACAGTGCTAAACCCCTTAGAATTCTACAACAAAAAGATACTTAACTACTTAATGGAAGCTGTTTGTTATTTTTTTTAAAGTCTCAAGTAACACATACTAAAATAGAAATAAGTATTTTGAAATAAACTCATGGAGTGCTCATCCAAATCTGAAGCCCCTAGAGTTCTCAGAAATATGGGATAGGATTTGAAGCAGTTTGGGCTTCCCGAGTAGCTTCCTGGTGGCTTAGCAGTAAAGAATCTGCCTGCAACACAGGAGACGCAGGTTTGATCCCTGGGTCAAGAAGATCTCCTGGAGTAGGAAATGGCAACCCACTCCAGTATTCTTGCCTGGGAAATCCCATGGACAGAGGAGCCTGGTGGGCTACAGTCCATGGGGTCACAAAACTGTCAGATACAACTGAGCAACTGAGCACATTTGAAGCAGTTACATTAAGACTGATACCAGGTTTCATTTGAACAGTGATTCTCCTCTTAATTCCCATGATTCTTGTGTATGTGTGTGTGTGTGTGTGTTGTTGTTGTTCTCTACAGTTAGTCTCTTATCTTGGTTTTCAGTCCATATTTATGTTCACAATTGCTCCTGGACTCAGTGCTGGACTGTCAGATTGACCAATGACATCCCCGAACTTTCTCTGATTTCAATGAATGTAGTGACTAGCATAGTACACCCTGGGTTAGAGAATGGAGTTGATACTAGTCTATCCAAAAGGAAGGAAACTTGACATGTAGTTAACCTATTTAATTCTTCCACAGATAAGGAGTTGGCCTTTCTTATTATTAAAAATAAGAGACATAAGCCAATATTACTGACTTTGTAAGTGCTCCAGAGGATGAAAGCCCTCACATTTGAGATTTTTCTGAAAGCCTTCCAGCTTTCAACAGTTGCTGCATATTTTGAGTTTATTCATCTTGAGCCTCTAAGCCATGGTGGCCAGTGATTGTACACATGGTGTTCTCACTTTCTGTGCCTGTGGCATCTCTAATCTATCTCTACCTTCTTTCCCACTGAGTGGTCTCTTAATACAGTGTTCCAAGCAACCAATGAGTCAGAGCTGGTGCTGAAAATGAAACCAACTTGTCTTTCTTGCTTTACTCTGAATCCGAGGTGATTTGTTCATAAAGCAAGAACAAGGAATATAGGCTCAGAACTCCTCTGAATAGGGAAGGTTGAGATCTCATGTTAAAGATAGAAGATACAAAAATGAGGGGAACCAAGAGATATAGAGTCACATGAAAATAAGATCTGACTTTTCTCCCATCCTCTTGAAAGCTCTTTATAAATAACTCCTCCTCATTCTTTTTGTATCCTATACTCCTCAGCACAAATGCAAGGATTGGACCAAAAGGTATCAGAAAGTTTTATCCAAGAATGGATTAGTCTGGGCTGGGGAAACTTTCAAAATGGTCTTGGAATAATACAGTTAGGGCTACTGGTCAGAATTTCCTGGTCTCCCAAGTCTTTCTCACATTAACCCCTTGGAGCTTGACATCTCTGTGAGAAAGGCGAAAGAGATGTCATCTTTTCTTTTATTCATGAGGAAAGAGAAGCTTAAAGTAGGTGGGGATTTTGCAAGCTCACATGGTTGTGAAGGGATGGAATCGGAAAAAGAACCCAGATTTTAACACTGAATCCAGCGCTCTTTCTGAAGAGAGTTGTGGTACTCACATTGGGGTGGAAGCATGCCAAGATAGGTAGGGCAGGGCCAAGAGATCATTTCAAATACTTGGTTTAGGGAATTCCCTGGAAGTCCAGTGGTTAGGACTCCACACTTCCACTGCAGGGGGTATGGTTTCAATCCCTGGTCGGGAAAATAAGATCTGGCAAGCCTTGCAGTGTGGAAATAAAAAAGGTGTAAAATGTCACTTTTAGGGAAACATTTTGATATAAACAGAGTAAAGGCACATTATGAAGTAGAACACAGAATTTGCATGACTTTTTACAATAAAATACAATAAAATGTAAGTTTTCAAAGATGCTGACTGGCATCCTTTTTCTGGCCACGCCCCCAGGCCTTCTGATGGTATACCTTCATTGTTCTCTGCTGTTCTGGTGAAATGAGTGAGAAGTATTGCTCTTCAGCATGCTTTTCTTCACCCTTTCTTTTCTCCTCCTCCTTGTTCTTCTTTGTCGTCTTCATTTATTTAGGTGATGTTGCCACCCTCAGAGCCCCCCAGAGGCAGCTTGTTCGTGAATCATTTCAGAGGCATGGAGCTGCCATGGCTAGGTTCTGGTGAGGCTCTCTTCCTGGCTTACAGACAGCAGTCTTATCACACACATCCTCACATGGCAGTGAGAGCAAGAGAGTCTTTCTGCTGTCTTTTCTTATGAGGGCACTAACCCCACCACAGGTGCTCCAACTTCATGGCCTCTCTGGATGGGTTGATCCAGAGCCTGAGCCCTATTATCAAGGACTTCATACTGAGACTGATGTAGGATGTCTGAGACTTTGTGCTTCCTGATTCACCTACAGTGAACTTGTTTTGATAGTTGGAATTAGGCATGGGCCCATTTCCAAGCCAGTCACCATGGCCAGTGTGAGGGGCTTTACTGATTCATTTAACCCAATCAAAGTTCATTTCAGGAGCTGAAGTGTCAGCCCATCCAAATTGTACAGCTATTTCATAATCTGGGAAAGAAAGGAGTAGAGATGATGGGATATGACTATGTTGCCACCTACAATATCCTCTTTAAAGCCATCCACTTTAAACTGTTGACTGTGTCTGCTACAAGGTAAGTTGTAAGTACAATGAACAGTCTAACTGACCATCTGCCTGTTTATTATGAGCTATAGTGAACATCCTGGCAGAGGGTAATAATGGGATGGACCCTACAGAAAACACAAAGGGAAATGCTGTGAGGCCAACACCCGCTCTGAACTCTTATGTTGTGGCAACACAAAGGAATTCAAGAAAGGGACAGAAGCCCCTGACCCCTAAAACTGCATTTGGGGCTTCACTGGGTCCACATCCTTACCTGCATTCACTCCTTCCTCCAGCTCTGGGAAGAGTCATCTTCATTCTTCTTCCATATGGAAATTTCAATCACTTTCCAGATGACTTTGGAATATATATAGTTTAAAAGTTGAGAGTCCATTATGCTAAGCGAAAGATAAGAGGACAAATATGGTATAATTATAATTATAATAATAATTATATGAGGCTCATATAAGTTATATAATATAATGTAATATAATAATAACTTATATGAGGCTTCCCTGGTGGCTCAGAGGTTAAAGCGTCTGCCTGCAATACGGGAGACCTGGATTCAGTCCCTGGGTTGGGAAGATCCCCTGGAGAAGGAAATGGCAACCCACTCCAGTATTCTTGCCTGGAGAATCCCATGGACGGAGGAGCCTGGGGGACTACAGTCCACGGAGTCGCAAAGAGTGGCTTCACTTTAACTTTCACACTTATATGAGGTAGTCAAATTCATAGAGACAGAGAGTAGAACAGTGGTTTCCAGGGGCTGGAGGTGAGGCAAACAGGGAGTATTGTTTAATTGGTATAGAGTTTCAGTTTTGCAAGATGAAGAGTTCTAGAGATGGATGGGGATGATGGTTGCATAACAATGTCAACGTACTTAATAGGACTCAACTGTATACTTTAAAGTGATTACAATGGTTTATGTGTATTTTGCCACAACTAAAAAAATGTTGAGAGTCATTTGTGGAATTTCCTTTTTTTAACCTTATTTTCACCAGAACATTTTTTTTTCAAACTTCTATTTCTATTATAAACATCTTACATGAATAGTCAGCAATTTTTTCCCACCTCACTTTTTTTTTTTACAGATAAATTTAGACCTTCTAGTGAGCTACTCTAGATTTTCTTTTCCTAGATTCACAATGTATTTTTTATTTTTTTTGTCTAAAGTGTTCTTTTTCATTTTTACCCTCCTGATTTCCTCTCCCAAATGGAGTAACTTTAGTTAGTTTTAGTGGCTATTAGAGTTACCATCATTTCACATTTTCTTGGGAGGATGAGCATAGCCCAACTGTGTTTTGGGTAGGATTCAGATAAAGCCAAATCAGTCACTAACTAAGGCTGCAGCCTGAGTGTCACAGCTTTCACTGGATTCTCAACAGTCACCTCCTTTGCCAGGTCCTTTATGAACAAGATTTCACTAGGTTCTCCCAGCTTCCCTGAGAGGTCTGTGTATCATCACCATTATACACAGGGACACCCAGAGATGTTCAGCAACTTAAATGTTCAAAGCTCACAGTTAGCATCCTTGGCTCTAAGCTTTGTAACTTCGTTCTTTCCATACTAGCATGCCTCCATCCAGTCTTTTCCTTTTATTCCGAGCATTAGGATATTTCCATACCTGAAATGGGGATTGAAAAAGTTGGCTGGGAAGAACTGGTGGTGGAATCTCTGCAGTACAAGAGGATTCATCACAGCTTTCTGACTTGCCTCCTACCATCTTGCTCTCCATCTGCCCAGCTCCTCCTGGTTCCCCTACTTCTCCAGCTGCCATCACCACACCTGAAGGACACATCAATCCGCACCTTGAGGCAACCTCAGTCAGTCAGTCCAGTCACTCTGTCCTATCTGACTCTTTGTGACCTCATGGACTGCAGCACACCAGGCTTCCCTGTCCATCACCAACTCCTGGAGCTTGTTCAAACTCGTGTCCATTGAGTTGGTGATGCCATCCAGTCATCTCATCCTCTGTCATCCGCTTCTCCTCCTGCCTTCAGTCCTTCCCAGCATCAGGATCTTTTCCAATGAGTCAGTTCTTTGCATTAGATGGCCAA
>NW_011495018.1:30616639-30619763 GCF_000754665.1 Bison bison bison
CTTCAGCATCAGTCCTTCCAATGCATATTCAGGACTGATTTCCTTTAGGATTGACTGGTTTGATCTCCTTGCTGTCCAAGGAACTTTCAAGAGTCTTCTCCAACACCACAGTTCAAAAGCATCAATTCTTCAGTGCTCAGCTTTCTTTATAGTCCAACTATCACATCCATACATGACTACTGGAAAAATCATAGCTGACTATATATGGACCTTTGTTGGTGAAGTAATGTCTCTGCTTTTTAATATGGTGTCTACATTTGTCATAGCTTTTCCTTCAAGGAGCAAGCATCTTTTAATTTCAAGGCTGCAGTCACCATCTGCAGTGATTTTGGAGCCCAAGAAAATAAAGTCTCTCACTGTTTCCATTGTTTCCCTATTTGCCACGAAGTGATGGGACTGGATGCTGAAGCTGAAACTCCAATACTTTGGCCACCTCATGTGAAGAATTGACTCATTGGAAAAGACTTTGATGCTGGAAGGGATTGGGGGCAGGAGGAGAAGGGGACAACAGAGGATGAGATGGCTGGATGGCATCACCGAATCGATGGAAGTGAGTTTGAGTGAACTCCAGGAGTTGGTGATGGACAGGGAGGCCTGGCATGCTGCGATTCATGGGGTCGCAAAGAATCGGACATGACTGAGTGACTGAACTGAACTGATGGGACTGGATGCCATGATCTTCGGTTTTTGAATGTTGAGTTTTAAGTCAGCTTTTTCACTCTCCTCTTTCACTTTCATCAAGATCTCTTTAATTCCTCTCAGCTTTCTTCCATAAGGGTGGTGTCATCTGCATATGTGCAGTTATTGATATTTCTCCTTGCAATCTTGATTCCAGCTTGTGCTTCATCCAGCCCAGCATTTAGCATGATGTACTCTGCATATAAGTTAAATAAGAAGGGTGACAATATACAGCCTTGATGTATTCCTTTCCCAATTTGGAATCAGTCCATTGTTCCATGTCCAGTTCCAACTGTTGCTTCTTGACCTGCATACAGGTTTTTCAGGAGGCAGATAAGGTAGTCTCGCCCACTCCAGTACTCTTGCCTGGAAAATCCCATGGATGGGGGAGCCTGGTAAGCTGCAGTCCATGGGATCCCGGGGAGTCGGACATGACTGAGCGACTTTACTTTCACTTTTCACTTTCCTGCATTGGAGAAGGAAATGGCAACCCACTCCAGTGTTCTTGCCTGGAGAATCCCAGGGACGGGGGAGCCTTGTGGGCTGCCGTCTGTGGGGTCGCACAGAGTCGGACACGACCTAAGTGACGTAGCAACAGCAGCAGCAATATTCCCATCTCTTGAAGAATTTTCTAGTTTGTTGTGATCCACACAGTCAAAGACTTTAGTGTAGTCAATAAAGCAGAAGTAGATATTTTTCTGGAATTTTCTTGCTTTTTTTTGTGATCCAGCAGATGTTGGCAATTTGATCTATGGGTGCTCTGCCTTTTCTAAATCCAACTTAAACATCTGGAAATTCTTGCTTCACGTACTGTTGAAACCTAGCTTGGAGAATTTTGAGCCAACCTGAGTGGAGGCAAATCTCTGGCTTCCCTTTTTAAAGCAGAAATAAGAATAGCACTTTTCAGAAATAAAGGAATATTTACTAAGATAAATTGTTATTCGTTCATCTATAATAAAATAACATGCCTACAGGTGCCCTGACAATTCCAAGGCTGACCATAAAAGGCCAAAAAGTGGGCAGTGACCCAATTCTTGGAAATCCCCACCCCTTTTCTAAAGTAGTTGGAATAATCCTTTCACTCATTAGCCTATGAAATTATCCAGTGCATAGGGAAACTGAAAGTGTGTTAGTCACTCAGTCATGTCCAACTCTTTGCAACCATATGGACTGTAGCCCACCAGGTTCCTCTGTCCATGAAATTCTCCAGGCAAGAATACTGGAGTGGGTAGCCATTCCTTTCTCTAGGAGATCTTCCTGACCCAGGGATTAAACCTGGGTCTCCTGCATTGCAGGCACATTCTTTCAGTTCAGTTCAGTTCAGTCGTTCAGTATTGTCCGACTCTTTGCGACCCCATGAACCGCAGCACGCCAGGCCTCCCTGTCCATCACCAACTCATGGAGTCTACCCAAACCCATGTTCATTGAGTCGGTGATGCCATCCAATCATCTCATCCTCTGTCGTCCCCTTCTCCTCCTGCCCTCAATCTTTCCCAGCATCAAGGTCTTTTCAAATGAGTCAGCTCTTTGCATCAGATGGCCAAAGTATTGGAGTTTCACCTTCAACATCAGTCCTTCCAATGAACACCCAGGACTGGTCTCCTTTAGGATGGACTGGTTGGATCTCCTTGCAATCCAAGGGACTCTCAAGAGTCTTCTCCAACACCACAGTTCAAAAGCATCAATTCTTCGACGCTCAGCTTTCTTTATAGTCCAACTCTCACATCCATACATGACCACTGAAAAAACCATAGCCTTGACCAGAAGGACCTTTGTTGACAAAGTTATGTCTCTGCTTTTGACTATGCTGTCTAGGTTGGTCATAACTTTCCTTCCAAGGAGTAAGCATCTTTTAATTTCATGGCTGCAATCACCATCTGCAGTGATTTTGGAGCCCCCAAAAATAAAGTCTGACACTGTTTCCACTGTTTCCCCATCTATTTCCCATGAAGTGATGGGACCAGATGCCATGATCTTCGTTTTCTGAATGTTGAGCTTTAAGCCAACTTTTTCACTCTCCTCTTTCACTTTCATCAAGAGGCTTTTTAGTTCCTCTTCACTTTCTGCGATAAGGGTGGTGTCATCTCCATATCTGAGGTTATTGATACTTCTCCTGGCAATCTTGATTCCAGCCTGTGCTTCTTCCAGCCCAGCATTTCTCATGATGTACTCTGCATATAAGTTAAATAAGCAGGGTGACAATATACAGCCTTGACATACTCCTTTTCCTATTTGGAACCAGTCTGTTGTTCCATGTCCAGTTCTAACTCTTGCTTCCTGACCTGCATATAGGTTTCTCAAGAGGCAGGTCAGGTGGTCTGGTATTCCCATCTCTTTCAGAATTTTCCAGAGTTTATTCTGATCCACACAGTCAAAGGCTTTGGCATAGTCAATAAAGCAGAAATAGATGTTTTTCTGGAACTCTCTTGCTTTTTCCATGATCCAG
>NW_011495018.1:30619863-30632917 GCF_000754665.1 Bison bison bison
GCCTGGCTTGGAGAATTTTGAGCATTACTTTACTAGTGTGTGAGATGAGTGCAATTGTGCAGTAGTTTGAGCATTCTTTGGCATTGCCTTTCTTTGGGATTGGAATGAAAACTGACCTTTTCCAGTCCTGTGGCCACTACTGAGTTTTCCAAATTTGCTGGCATATTGAGTGCAGCACTTTCACAGCATCATCTTTCAGGATTTGAAATAGCTCAACTGGAATTCCATTCTTTACCATGTGAGAAACCCCCTGTTTTGGGGCCTCTCTCAAGCCTTTTGAGACAGACCACATTCTGTCTATGAAGTGTGGGGTATATTTCTCTCAATAAATCTACCTATCACTCTGCCTCTTACTAGGAGGCAATCAGGAAGCTGAGATATAAAACACCTGAGCTTCAGTAAGTCCTGTGGCCAGGTGTGCGATCTCAATGAAAAGTAAATGAGTTCGGATCTTAAGTCATGGGTTCTAGTCCCAATCTAAATTTTGGCTGGGTTTGAATATCATGTGACCTGTGCGGTTTCAGAGTTAAGAGTGTGTTCAAACTCTAGCAATGCCCATCACTAAGTGGCTGTGAGATTTCAGGCTGGCCAAATCTGTCCACCCCTCCAAGTATCATTTCCCTCCTATATAGGGTTTCAGGGAAGATCGAAGAGGTACATACACACAGCATTCAATAACCTATCCCATAATGTTCTCTATCAATGAGCCGATGAGTTGGGTGTCAATACTCCAGTTTCACAGTAATGTGGCCTTTGAACCGAGGTCTGCTGTGGTCAAGGCCCATGTTCTTTCCATCTCCCCACTGCGGTGACCCTCATGTGAGCACTTGTTCACATACTGTCTTACACCGTTACCAGACTGTATTTGAGGAGGCCAAAACAGCCCTAAGTAAACAACTGTTTGAACTGCATGCATGAATGCCCATGTTAGTAAAAGGAGAGGAAATGATTTGAATTTGAAAGACAGAAAAAGCTCTTGTACCAGAGGCTAATAGAGTAATTCGTTTAGACAGTCAGTTAGTTAATATTTACTGAGTATTCATAAGATACCTGGCCCTATTCATATAGATTGTACAATTTTGGATGCCTGGAGGGAGTGGGTAAGGCAGGTTGGGGGGATTGCAGGAATGGGGAAGTTGGCCTAAAAAAATTCTGAATTATAAATTTTAATATTTCTTATTATTTTCAGATAATTGGAAACCTCAATCTGGTTTAAAAACTATTATTAGAGATAGTAAAGACTGATATTATAGTATGATTTATAATAAATATATTATTAATGTAATAAATGTATTAATAGTAACTGTTATGTGAAAACATTTCTGTCCTCTTTCTATTCCCAAATTTGGTTGCTTGCAAACTTTGCATAGTCTCTCAAAACTAGCCATTTTAAATTCTGAATTAGCCAAGTGCAAGTAAAGGCTTTTATTGGACTGTTGCTATGGGCAGAAAATACTTGAAAAGAAGACTTCACTTCTTGGATAGGAGGTGCACAGAGTCTTCCAGAGAGCAGGACTTCAGGTCTGGAAGGAGGTTTATGTCATTCAGTTTATGAAAGGGACAAGCAGCACAGGTAGGAACCCAAAGGTCCCAGGTATGTGTAGTTAGTTGAGGGGTAACACCAGCATTGCTGGTGGTTAAGTCAGGATGTGATTAAGTCTGGATGAATTGGTAGAAAGTGGTGAAGAGAAGCAAGAACCCAAGGCCAAGGATCCCTGCACGTGGGCATCTGCAGGTTCAGGCAGGTTAGGAGAATGACGGGTTAAAGCAGGTTGGATCACAAGTGACACAGTGAGGAAGGGCTCAGGGGAGTGGCTCCCGAGCTTGAATCCTCAAAATGAGTGTTGAAATGGGAATGGGATGACTCTAGGGACCTCTCTCCTCTTTCTGTCATTCTTGACTCATTAAATGGATTCTAGCTGATGCAGAAAGGGGATGAAGGAAGGCAGTCTAATCAGGTGCCTCCAAGCAAATTTGAATCCCAGTCTGTCATAGGCTGAGCTATCTTGGTAAATCATTAATCTTCAGGCTTCCATTTCCTCATCTGTAAAGTGGGGATAACAACAACAGTACCTTCCTCCCAAGACGGACTGTCACATGTTCAGCATTGTACCCAGCACCGAAGCACCTCGGTGCTCAGTACCAGGCAATGATGATGAATGTTGAACTGGCAGGATCTAGGGCTCCCACTTTTTGTTTGCTAGCTCCTCCAGGGCAGGATCTAAGGTTTTATTTTTAGTGCTCAGTAAACTATTTAGTTCACCATCATGATTGTGAATAAAATAACATTCAGCTATTTTGTAACATGGCTTCTGCTCCCACTGATGACTAATACCTGATACCAAGCAACCTCTCTGTGGACTTGGAATCAAGTCCTCCAGGTTTTTTTTCTACCAGAACAAGAGACAGCTGAGCTATAGCAACCCAGTTGTGTTGTCATGTGAGTCATCCCTGCTCCCACTGCTTATCCTTCCATTAGTCCCTGAACCTCAGATCCTAATAAAAGAGCCAGCATAGAAAGAAAAAAGAAAGGAATATGACAGCAGAAGTAGAGAATGGTCCACCTGGAGGGTTGAAAGGCATTTCTGAAGGTTCTCCAGACCAACCGCCTCATAGCCAATTAAGTAACAGCAAAGTCCAGAAGGGGATGGAGAGAAGTGACAGGAGGAAGGAAGGGAGCCCGCCAAGGAAAGGCAGGTTACAGATGTTAAGGGGGTTCAACAGAAGCTTTGCTTCTAATTCTGATGTTAACAACTGATCTGTGCTATGTTAGAATACCAGACCACCTTACCTACCTCCTGGGAAATCTGTATGCAGGTCAAGAAGCAACAGTTAGAACCGGACATGGAACAGTGGACTGATTCCAAATTGGGAAAGGAGTATGTCAAAACTGTATATTGTCACCCTGCTTATTTGACTTGTATGCAGAGTACATCATGAGAAATACTGCGCTGGATGAAGCACAAGCTGGAATCAAGATTGCAAGGAAAAATATCAATAACCTCAGATATGCAGATGATACTGCCCTTACGGCAGAAGATGAAAAGGAACTAAAGAGCCTCTTGATGAAAGTGAAAGAGGAGAGTGAAAAAATTGACTTAAAACTCAACATTCAAAAAACTAAGACCATAGCATCTAGTCCCATCACTTCATGGCAAATAGATGGGGAAGCAATGGAAACAGTGAGAGACTTTATTTTTTGGGCTGCAAAATCACTGCAGATGGTGACTGCAGCCTTGAAATTAAAAGATGCTTGCTCCTTGGAAGAAAAGCTATGACAAACCTAGACAGCATATTAAAAAGTAGAGACATTACTTTTTACAAAGCACCATATAGTCAAGCTATGATCTTTCCAGTAGTCGTGTATGGATGTGACAGTTGGACCATAAAGAAACCTGAGCACTGAAGAATTGATGCTTTTGAAATGTGGTGTTGGAGAAGACTCTTGAAAGTCCCAGAAGGACTGATGCTGAAACTGAAACTCCAATACTCTGGCCACCTAATGCAAAGAACTAACTCATTGGAAAAGATCCTGATGCTGGGAAAGACTGAAGGCAGGAGGAGAAGCGGACAACAGAGGATGAGATAATTGGATGGCATCACTGACTCAATGGACATGCATTTGAGCAAGCTCTGGGAGTTGGTAATGGATAGGGAAGCCTGGTGTGCTGCAGTCCATGGGGTCAGAAAGAGTTGGACACAACTGAGCGACTGAACTGAACTAATGCTATGTTGTAGAGGCTGAGATTCCTGGGGAGTAGACAGGAGGTCTCTTCCACAGATTCGGAGTCTCTGACTGAGAATCTCTTTTGCAAAGAGGCATGTAACATCTTCTGTAGATATTCTCATCAGATAACTAGCTTAAATTATATTAGACTTTTTTCTCAACCCTAATTACTCTTTTCCACTTTGCTTTTGTAGTACTCTGTATGTTACTACCTTTCTTTCTTTGCCATCCCTTTCTTTTTTAAAATGTTGCTTCTCTACTTCTCTTTCATTCAAAGTATAAACATTTTTTTTTAAAAAGTCCCTTCATTTCCTTCTTTTCTCTCCCACTGCCTCTTCAACTCTCTATCTCCTGCCCTTTGCCCTTCTGTTCTTTCTGATTATTTATTTCCTTTTCTGTTTTACTTGCCATTTATCTTGCTCTAACACTGCTTATGAGCCTCTACTTATATTCAGGTCTACATCTTCAGTCCAAGATAATTCCATCTCTTCACAGGGAGGAAAAAACTAGAAAAAAACGCAGAGCTGTGGGTTCTGGCTCTTCTCTTATTGTGTAGCTCTGTTATTCGCTCATGCTTTTGATTCTTAGTCTCAGCACTGAAAAGAGAGAATGATGCGGGAATACTGCTCAGCAATGTGCTTCACTAATCGTCTTTCAACTAAAGCCTTAGAAGGCACAGCTTCGCTATATAAGGTGCAAGATGTTCCAGGATGATATTATGCCACTGATATTATGCCTTTCAGGACTAGGTAATCTGCTAAAGTCCAGCCTCTGCCACTCTACTGCCCACATTGGGACACTATGTGATTCTGGGATTCACTTTGGAATTACAGAGATTTTGACAGAAAGCTTCTTCAAAGTCAACAGAGTCAATCTAGCCACTTGCCATTTATGTTCCTGAAAAGGGAAACTCATTACTTCTCGAGGCAGCCTAATTCATTCCATAACCAAATAAGAAAGCTAGGTTAAAAAAAAAATTTCATATATTTTATCTTGGTGGCTGTTTGCTTAGCAAACTCTCCTTCCATGAACTATAGTTATTTGTAATCTTTGGTAGCCACACGTCATTCCCCTCCTATCAAAGTCTTTGCAAGAGAGGGCTTTAGAGTTATCAGAATACTGGGTTATTTGTCTTTTTCAATTTATAGATGTGGTAGTAAAAATGTGTTTGTAGTGCATGGATCCATCCTCATCAGCCTCATTGTCATGTATGATAATAATAGCTAAAATTTCTATAGAATTACTATGTGCCAAGCATTATGTTTAGCATTTTGCATATATTAAATCAAGTTAATGTGATTTCTCTAAACAACTTTTCCTATTTGCTTCCCTATTGAGGAATTTGATGGCCTATCAAGAAAAGAAGGAATCTAGATGTCATCTAGTCCAATCCTCAACTTGTCCCATAAATCCCAGAGAGGGTGTGTACCTTACCTTTGGTGGTAGTGTGGGATCTCAAGCATCTTACTAACAAGTTCATTGCTCATAGCCAGGATTAAGAAAGGTATTGTAGGAACCTGAGAGACTCTTTCATAAGAACTTGCCTTGCATTACTCTACTCGTGGCTAATACTCTGCCACAGGGTGCCCAAATCATGTACCTTACATTGTTATCTTTTAAAGTAAGTCCTTCTTTGAATTTCTTTTAAGGCCCTTATATTATCTCTCTTTCCAGAATTTCCTTCCAAGCTATTGAGATTTCTGATTTGGAACAAAACCATTTCAACTGCTCTTCCATTAACTCCCCTATCAGAACAACTAACAGACACAGTTCAGTTGACCTATTAGAGGTCTGCCAGGTCTTTCTCCTGCCTGGCTTGTGGAAGGATGCAAGAAGCAGTGGGAGAACAGGTATCAGGAGAGGGGAACCCTGGGTGGAACTTGAGACGTCTTAGCAGGCTTCATGTGAAACAGAGCACCTCTCTGGTAGGAAAGAAGGGAGCTGGATCCCTGGTTATTTACTTCCATGGAAGTTCACTTGAATTCTCTGGGATGGAATTGGAAACTCCTGCTCAATACTGATTGTGTACATTTCTTCTCAAGACCCTCTCTATGACCCATCTACCTTTGGAACCATGTCTGGCACATCAGTAGAGAGGAAAGATTTAAACTAGAAAGATGGAGTTTGTATGGATTTCAGGGTTACACACAGGCTTCCCTGGAGGTTCAGACAGTAAAGAATCTGCCTGCAATGGGGGAGACCTGGGTTTGATCCCTGGGTTGGGGAACATTCCCTGGAGGAGGGCATGGCAACCCGCTCCAGTATTCTTGCCTGGAGAATCTCCATGGACAGAGGAGCCTGGTGGGCGACAGTCCATGGGGTCACAAAGAGCTGGGCACAGCTGAGCAACTCAGCACAGCACACGATCACACACACATCTGTGTGTATGGTCATTGTACCGCTTAAAACTATGGGAGCTTGTGTAAGTGACTTAACTCCCTGTCTCCAATTCTTTCCTTGTGACTGATAGCACTGATCTCAAATGCCAGTGTGGGTTTCAAACAAGGTAACATGGAAGAAGTTTGCATAATGTTAGGTATAGACACTCAGTAAAGGTTAGTTTTCTTATCTCTCACTGTGTGTGTGTGTGTGTTTGGAGAGAAGAGGAGGAAGATTTGATGAATATGAATTGGAGAACTGGTCCAGAAATAAAGGATCTATAAATAGTCAAACACAAAAAGTCAAACACAAAACAGAAAAGAACAGAGGTGGAAGGAATGGGAAAAATAAGTTTAGAAAAATGCTACCTAAATTACCTAAATGCTACCTAAATGCTACCAAATATTAACTAAACACCTCCTATTTATATGTTTAGGTTCTCTTCGAGTTAACCAGTGTATAGGACTAAAGGATTTTTTTTTTTTTTTTTTTGGCTCTTAGTTCCCACCCGGCTCCCCTACATCTGGAAGCCTCAAGTCTTAACCACTGGACCACCACGGAAGGAAGTCCCAGGGTATTCTTGTCCTCAAAAAGCCTCAATACTTTTGAGAAGACAAAATTTATTCATTTGTAAAAGAGATAATTAAAATACAAAGGACCTGCTACTCTGGGAGTTAAGAGGCAAGATCTGTCTGTGTTTCTAGTCTCTGGAGACCAGACAGCAGTTCATTGGTGCTGTGGGTGGGAGGCAAGGGAAGATGAGAAAATCTTAAAATGATTTCAGTCTGATGACAAAGGCTTGGAAATGTCTTTACACGGGGAGACCGTTGATTTTGTTAAAACTGCAGTGGTGCAAACGATCTTGGTATTCTTTGTGACAACAGAAAACCCCCAAACAAACCTAAATGGGGCCTGGTGAGGGGGGCAGGGTGGGGAAGGCTGAAGACGTCCAGTGCATTCTCCTGGTTTCCTTATTCAGTCTGAGAGATGCTGATACCCCTTGTTGAGTTACTTATCTAGATTCTCTCTAAGCTCCGTTTCTTTCTTTCCCCAGCAGATCCCTGGAGAGATGCCCTTTCAACCTTCCAACTCTGCTAAATGCCTTTTGGATCCCAGCAGTGCAGCCCTTTGGGTGGTTGGGTTGACTTAGAGCAGACTATTACTGAGGGCTGTTAGGGTTGGTGGAAAGAATTCTAGCCGAATCCTCCAGGTTAGAAGAGAAATGACAGCTCCTCAAAGTATTCCCGTGACAAAGCACAGCAACCACCCTGCAAAGGGTTAATACCCCCCTTCCCTTGCCCCCCCACCCAACTTGCTGCCAGAGATCAGCTAATCTGATAATTATGGCAACAAACACAGTTTAGACAAACAAGACCTGACCCTGAGGGTTTGGAATGAAAACATTTACTCTCTCCCTCCCCAGAGAGGCTGTGCCTGGAGCATACACACAGAGAGACACTGGGAAAATACCCTTGTGCAGAGGGACAGGGTGAAAACATCTGTGTTCCTGAGCTGCTTAAGAAGATAAAGTTAATGGGGAGAAGGAAGGGGTGGGGGCGGTGTGGGGAGTGGGGAATGGTCCAGTCGGAGGGTGTGCATGTATGGAGCAGATGGAAAATGTACCCAGAACTGGAGATGTAAGCCAATTGTAATTGATTTTACAACAGAGGCAGAGTGTGAGGAGAGGTACAGAGGAATCTGCTGCTGCTGCTGCTGCTAAGTCGCTTCAGTCGTGTTCTACTCTTTACGACTCCATGAATTGCAGCACACCAGGCCTCCCTGTCCATCACCAACTCCTGGAGTTCACCCAAACTCATGTCCATCGATGCCATCCAGCCATCTCATCCTCTGTCATCCCCTTCTCCTCTTGCCCCCAATCCCTCCCAGCATCAGAGTCTTTTCCAATGAGTCAACTCTTCGCATGAGGTGGCCAAAGTATTGAAGTTTCAGCTTTAGCATCAGTCCTTCCAAAGAACATCCAGGACTGATCTCTTTTAGAACGGACTGGTTGGATCCTTGTAGTCCAAGGGACTCTCAAGAGTCTTCTCCAACACCACAGTTCAAAAGCATCAATTCTTCGGTGCTCAGCTTTCTTCACAGTCCAACTCTCACATCCATACATGACTACTGGAAAAACCATAGCCTTGACTATACAGACCTTTGTTGACAAAGTAATGTCTCTGCTTTTGAATATGCTGTCTAGGTTGGTCATAACTTTCCTTCCAAGGAGTAAGCATCTTTTAATTTCATGGCTGCAATCACCATCTACAGTGATTTTGGAGCCCCAAAAAACAAAGTCTGACACTGTTTCCACTGTTTCCCCATCTATTTCCCATGAAGTGATGGGACCAGATGCCATGATCTTCGTTTTCTGAATGTTGAGCTTTAAGCCAACTTTTTCACTCTCCTCTTTCACTTTCATCAAGAGGTTTTTTAGTTCCTCTTCACTTTCTTGGATTGTGGCTGGAGGGGGAGAAACATCTTAAACTTCCAAAGTAGGACTTGTCCCTGAGAACTGGAAGGGAAGATTATTCCAAATAGCCCATGATGCTAAGTGAATTTTTAATAATATCTACCTGCTAGGAGTGAGGCTCACAATGACTTGGTTGGTCATCCTTTTCTCATCCCTCGTTTTGCTTCTGAGCTGAACACACCCTTTCCCCCTCGCTGTCTGCCTTAAAACTTGTCGAACTGATAATACTTTCCCCTCTTTAGGAATCTAAAATGATGCTTCCTAGAAGAAAACTTTCTGCTTAAACTGGAGATTCTGATCTTGGCTGGCTTTAACCTGGAATTCCAACAGTTTTTCCTTTCTCAACTACCCTCAAGTTTTGCCCCACGTACCCATGAGCCTAATGTCATCCTAGAGCCAGATGTCATTTCTTTTTTACACACAGCTGGTGGTGTATCAGCTGGTAAACACACCTTGCCCCTTAGAGCTCTCCAGAGGATCTCCAGGTATCCTAATCCTTGGAGATTTGCAGATCATATATATAGATGACACCAAGCTAAAAGGAGCAACTACTGTGATTGATGATAGGATCAAGGTTTAAAAGGAATTCTGTAAGGTGAAAGATGGCCTAAAATCAATAAGAGAGATGATGCGCCAGGAATGTGAAGCCGTGCGTTTAGGTCCACTAATCAATTTACCAGTATGGGATGGAAAGACCTACAAAACAACAGTTTATGTAAAAAACAAAACACAACCAACAAAACATTTTTTGGTCAATGACTAGTTCAATATGAGATAACAGTGAACCTATCTGTTTAAAGAGTGAATACAATCATGGTAAGTGTTAATAAATTACCATAATCATATTGACATTTTACTGTGTTCTAATCTAGGGAAGGGTAGAACTGAACAAATTTTTTTCTTCCTTTTTTCCCTAAAGTGTAACTGTTGGCTGACCAAATAGAGTCTAAGAGGTTATGCAGATCAATTTTCCTTTGTTTGTGTTTTAATTTAATTTCAGATTCAAGGGCCCAGTGGCAATCTACGTAGGATCCACCTTGGAAATCATTACACCTTGTTCAGCTGGTTCCAATTGCCCCTGGCTTTTGAATCCCACTCGGGTCCACTTACCTGCTTCTCTACCGATCTGTTGGAGAGTCAGAGAGCCCTCTACTCCTCGAGGAAAGATGTGCCTATGTGTGTGCTCAGTCGTGTCTGACTCTGCAACCCCACGGACTGTGTCCCACCAGGGTCCTCTGTCCATGGGATTCACCAGGCAAGAATACTGGAGTGGGTTGCCATTTCCTCCTCTAGGGGATCTTCCCAACCTAAGGAAAGACACTTCTTTCCAAATAGGCCAGTTTTCTCACCTCTCCTTACACACTCCACGGTTGTTTGTTCACTTGTTCATTTATAAATCCATTGACATCCACTATGTGCCATGCACTGTACCAGGAACCAGGATTCACTAGTGTTAAGACCCAGTCCTTGCCTTCATCAGGCTTATGTTCTCAGGGGGTTAAGCAGACCCTAAATAAAAACTAAGAATATTTCCGATAATAAAAGGATAAGAAAATTTGGGACTTCCCTGGCAGTTCAGTGGTTAAGACTCTGTGTTTCCACTGCAGGAGGTATGGGTGAGACCCCAGTTCCTTGCAAAGTGGCCAAAAAAAATGGTCTGAACATTTACATTGTACTTGAAAATCCTCACATCTTCTGCCTAGAATTCTCAGAATGTTACCTTCTGCTTCCTAACCCAGCTCAAGTTCCACCTTCCCCTTGAAGGCAGAGAGTTCTGCCAGCTCTCTCCTCCCTGATTTTCTGGTGTCCAGGGACTTGTAACACACAATTAACACTCAGTTGCTCTCTATTTGTTTCCCTTACACTAATTTTGCCTCCCAATAGACTGTAGGAGCCAGTAAACTTTGAAGTTAAAGGATATGCCTTCAATTTAAACATATTTGGTCCATCTTTACTATACACTGTTAAAAAGGAAATGAGAAGCACAAACATAATCTGAGGTTTTAAAGCTGATTCCCAGATAACAAGAGAACTTCTTCCAGTGTCTCCGAAATCCTCTAGAATAAGAGAGTAAAGTCAAGATGGTAGTTTGTTTATTTGCTGAACTTAACTCCTCCAAAGAACCCAAGACTCTGTAAGGAAGGGAGATCTTTAAAGCAACAAACATACCTTGAACAGAGTATTAGTAAGATTAGAGAGAACAGCAGGAGAGAAACAGCTAGCAAACTCAAAAAGGGAAAAAGGGCAAATTCAGAAAAATGCTCAGTCCAAAATGAAGCCCAGATAACATTCTTTTGGCCACCTCACACTCTCTAAAAGAAAAACGGCCCCCAAACAAAACAGAAATAGTACAAACGACCATCAATAGAGGACTGATTAAAGCAATAATGGCACCTTCAGAAGGTGTACAGGTATGTGGAAAGAGTAAAGTAGGAAAAGCTGTATACACGGATGTGAAGAGATGCCACTGTGTAGTTTAAGAAGCAGTTCTCAGAATGATACAGATAATATGATTCTTTTCATTAAAAAATTTGTACATGTGGAGAATATGCATTTAAGGATATATACACTAAATTGTTAACAATGGTATTCCTGGGAATGGGTTATAGACCATGGGTTTGGGGAGACAGGAGAGAATTTTAATAATTTTATAACTTTTATAATTTTAATAACTTTATAACTTCTGAACTGTTGTATATTCTTCACTTAATTATGAATACCCAGAGTGGTTCCTGGATTTGTACATGCCCCTTGTGCCTCATGGAAGGACTTCTGAAGAGAATTCTGAGCACCTGCCGATGAACTGTGCATGGTTATGCTGTAGGGGCATTCTTAGGTAGAACCAGAGTGTGTCCCACCAGAGATGTGGCAGGGCACACTGAGAGCCATGAGGAGGTGACAAGAAGTGTGTTTTGTGTTTGCTTCCTTAATGCAACTCAAGGATGCACTGAACAAATTCCTCGACAAATCTCGTTGTTGTTATTTAAAAGGATGCTGGGAAAAACATGTATAAATAGAATTTTTGCATCACCAGGCAGTGAGGGAAAACAATATTTAAGAGATGTTGAGGTCAAGAATGTGGCTTTGGAGGGACTTCCTTGGTGGTCCAGTTATTAAGACTCCACTGCAGGGGCCTCAGGTTCGATCCCTGGTTGAGGAATAAAGATCCTGCATGCTGCATGGTGTAGCCAAACAGAAGAAATTTAAATTTTTTTTTTTTTTAAGAGAGTGTGGTTTTGGAATGATGCAGACATTTTGAATTCTAAGTTTGCCGCTTACTAGCTTTGTGATCTTGAACAAATTAAATCACCTCTCATTGTTTTCCTTCTTCTTCTTCTGAATCTTTTTGTTGGGTCTCCTCCTTTTCTTTCCAACACTTTCCTGAAATGCTAGTGTTCCCAAGGCTGCTGTCCGAGGCCCTCTTCTCCCTTCCTTGGGTGATATTATCTTCTGATGGCTTCAGTTACTACTGTATGCCTGTTAACATAAAAGGCAATGGATAAGACCAAATCTCTCTTCTCAGCTTCATGCCGTGCCTAATACCTTCTAATGGATCTCCATTTCCCTCATGCTAAAACCCTTTAACATGCATAACATAGTCAGTCTTTCAATATCTTGGGCCAGGTTACTTTTCCAATCTCATCACTGATACATTCCCTCTTCTCTCTCTGCTCCATTCAGACCAAACTATTTTTCATTTCTTCCACTAACCGTGTTATGTGCTCCTTGAACTTTGGACTTTTACAACTGTTTGGTCCTCCTGCTGTAGCCTACAGAGAAGGCAATGGCACCCCACTCCAGTACTCCTGCCTGGAGAATCCCAGGGACAGGGGAGCCTGGTGGGCCACAGTCCATGGGTTCGCTGAGGGTCAGACACGACTTCACGTTCACTTTCATGCATTAGAGAAGGAAATGGCAACCCACTCCAGTGTTCTTGCCTGGAGAATCCCAGGGACAGGGGAGTCTGGTGGGCTGCCGTCTACGGGTTCGCACAGAGTCAGACACGACTGAAGTGACGCAGCAGCAGCAGCAGCAGCTGTAGCCTACTGGTCTAGCACCTACCCTGGTGGTTTCCCAGTACTGCACTCTTCACACTGCATTGAATGACCTGTTTACGCATCTGGTTTGCCCATCAGATCGTGAACCCCAGAAAGCTGGGACCATTTTTGTCTTGTTTGTCACTGTATACTTAGAACGTTATGCCACCAATACTGACACTTGATAGTCTTTCATTTCAGTTCAGTTCAGTCGCTCAGTCGTGTCCATCTCTTTGTGACCCCATGAATCGCAGCACACCAGGCCTCCCTGTCCATCACCAATTCCCGGAGTTCACTCAAACTCACGTCCATCGAGTCGGTGATGCCATCCAGCCATCTCATCCTCTGTCGTCCCCTTCTCCTCTTGCCCACAATCCCTCCCAGCATCAGAGTCTTTTCCAATGAGTCAACTCTTGGCATGAGGTGGCCAAAGTACTG
>NW_011495018.1:30633017-30641605 GCF_000754665.1 Bison bison bison
CCTTGCAGTCCAAAGGACTCTCAAGAGTCTTCTCCAACACCACAGTTCAAAAGCATCAATTCTTCGGCCTCAGCTTTCTTCACAGTCCAACTCTCACATCCATACATGACCACTGGAAAAACCATAGCCTTGACTAGACGGACCTTTGTTGCAAAGTAATGCCTCGGCTTTTGAATATGCTGTCTAGATTGGTCATAACTTTCCTTCCAAGGAGTAAGCGTCTTTTAATTTCATGGCTGCAATCACCATCTGCAGTGATTTTGGAGCCCCCCAAAAATAAAGTCTGACACTGTTTCCACTGTTTCCTCATCTATTTCCCATGAAGTGATGGAACCAGATGCCATGATCTTAGTTTTCTGAATGTTGAGCTTTAAGTCAAATTTTTCACTCTCCTCTTTCACTTTCATCAAGAGGCTTTTTAGTTCCTCTTCACTTTCTGCCATAAGGGTGGTGTCATCTGTCTATCTGAAGTTATTAATATTTCTCCTTGCAATCTTGATTCCAGCTTGTGCTTCCTCCAGCCCAGCGTTTCTCATGATGTACTAGGCATATAAGGTAAATAAGCAGGGTGACAATATACAGCCTTGACGTACTCCTTTTCCTATTTGGAAACAGTCTGTTGTTCCATGTCCAGTTCTAACTGTTGCTTCCTGACTTGCATATAGGTTTCTCAAGAGAAGCCTCTAATTATAGATATTTGTTAAATAAAGCCCTATCGTTGTTAACATGAGCAAGGTAATATAATGGGTAAGAATTGTGAGCAAGGTGATATAATGGGTAAGAATCGGGATCTGGGTTCAAATTTTAGTTCTACTGCTTAACAGCCGTGCAACTTTTGGTGAGTGATTAACTCGTCTGTGCCTCAGTTTCCTGTTACCTTCTGTGACTCCATCTAAAATGCTTAGAGGAAATGAAGGACTAAATGAAATAATTGTTTTTATTACCAAGCAAGTGCTTAGTAAATATCAGATAATTTAACACTTAGAAAATGCTTAGAACAGTTTCTGTAACATAGTAATAGCATAATAAACATTATTTATTATTATTACTATAATTTTTGTAATGATAAAAATAATCTCTAGTTTTAAAACTTTAGATTTATGTGTATAGATTTCACTTAAACCACAGAGTATTTGTGTTTAGTAAGTTAGGTAGTCTGATATCTTTTCCCCTCTAGGAAGGTGTTTGAATGCTCGAGTGGAAAGTTATTAGGAACTGTGAGACAGCAAGGGAGGAGATTCAACTGTGTGTGGTGTTAATAGTGTAGATTTCAGTTTTTCAATACAGTGGATGGACCTTAATGTTTCTATGGTTGTTGCTTTTGTTCTGATGTCTGTTCTCAAGCTTTGGTGTGCATTGGCATCGCCCAGTAGCTTGTTAAATTATCCATCAACTATCTCCATTGCTGGTTCTGGGACAGGGCTTGGGTCCATGGACATTTACAAAGAGCCCCTGGTCATTCTGATGCAAAATAGGTTTAAGATCGTGTGAGCTAATAAAAAGCAATTGGTTAAAATCAACAACTACTATGTCTGGGTGGCAGCTTCAGGCTCAGTAGGACTTTGTTGAAGTTGCCTTCTGGAAAGGGCCTTGAGAGACTGGTGTCCCAGAGATGCCTCTGCTGGTGGGCTCGATCTTTTCCTCCAGGAGACTCCTAAGGATGGCTGGCTTCACCTCTAACAGGAACAGCTGCCAAGGAACCGCCCTAGGCTTGTTAGGGGAAGGGAAGAGGAGGTCCCCCAGGAGGTGTGCTGGAAGCACCATTGGAAGCCCTTGCGGAGGCACCATCCTATAGCAGCAGGTAACAGCAGTGCATCTCAAAGCCAGACCCCAGGATCACCTGCATCCAGAATCACCTAGAGAGTTTGTTAAAATGCAAGTTCTTTGGTCCTACTCCATACCTACTGAATCAGGATCTGCAGTTTAAACAAGCTTCATAGATTTGTCTGAGACATGTTGTTGTTCAGTCACTCAATCATGTCCGATTCATTGAGACCCCATGGACTGCAGCACGCCAGGTTTCCCTGTCCTTCCCTAACTCCTGGAGCTTGCTCAAACTCATGTCCATTGAGTCAGTGAGGCCATCCAACCGTCTCATCCTCTGTCGTCCCCTTCTCCTCCTGCCTTCAGTCTTTCCCAGAATCAGGGTCTTTTCGAGTGAGTCGGCTCTTTGCATCAGGTGGCCAAAGTAGAGTCAGAGAACTTGAGTTGATCCCAGTGCACCCCAGCCTCTGCCATCTGAAATGGAGAGGTGTTTTTGTTTTGTTTTGTTTTGTTTTGTCATACTCTCCTTCCCAGCAGACTGCACAGAACCTAAACTGACTTCTCGGATTGTATTTTAACATTTTATTTACTTATTTATTTTTCGGCTGTGCTGAGTCTTCACTGTTGTGCGAGGGCTTTCTGTAGTTGCAACGAGCGAGGACTACTCTTTGTTGTGGTGCACAGGCTTTTCATTGCAGTGGCTTCTTTTGTGGCGGGGCAGCGCTCTAAGGCCAGGCTTCAGTAGTTGCAACACATGGACTTCAGAAGTTGCAGCATGTGGGCTTCAGGGGTTGCAACATGTAGGCTCAGCAGCTGTGGCTCATGGGCTTAGTTTCTCTGTAGCACATGGGATCTTCTTGGATCAGGGATCAAACTTGTGTCCCCCACACTAAGGCAGATTCTTATCCACTTTGCCACCAGGGAAGCCCCAGACTTCTCAGATCTTACATGATCACCAGCCCTCAAAGACCAGGTGGAAGGTGTAACCTCAAAAAGACTTTTGTAAATCAAAGCATAACTGTCTTTGAATTTTTAGATGTTCTGCCCTTTTCTAAGGGCAACTCGAGTGGGCATTTGGTTTTCAGGGAGTGTCCGGTTAAAAGGATTTTCTGTAGAGAAATCTCAATTGTGGGCCGTGCCTGGATTCCTCCTGTGGGTCCTGTGAGGGCGACAGGGCCATCCTGGTGCACTTGGCTCCGCTGAGTGAAGCGTTTTGTAGGTGACATCTATTCTCCTTACCTGTCAAAGAGAGATGAGCCGGGACTGGGTTGCCGCGGGGGATGTTACCGCCTTGGTTTTCCCATCAAACTCTGTCAAGCTTTGTAACTTGAAGGAATGAAAGGGGGGAGTGGGAGAGGGACAGTTTCTAACAAGCTGTCAGCAGGGCCCCACCAGCTTGCCTCTGCCCTGACTTTGTTCCAATACTATTAGGGTAAAAATCTTTGAGTTTCTCTCAGAGAAAGAGAAATGGCCTGGGGCTGAGAGGCACAGATTCATAAGTAATTTCCCTCATTATACACTTCCAGTGCTTAATCACCATTTCAAAGAGGAAGGGCCATCACAGCAGACTTTGAAAACTGCCTGAGAAAGGATGCACTGCCCTCACACTGTAGCTTCATCAGTGTGCCCTTCTCAGCTGCGTAAACTGGGGGAGACCTGGCTCTCAGCAAGGCTGAGATATAGGAAGCCTTCTCTCCCTAGTGATTCTTAGGACTGGGACAAGGCCTAAAAATGCTTGTCCCACTTTTGCAAAGTGCTCGTGCAGAGATCACTCCAGAAGTAGGATCTGCTTGCACGGGTGAGTTTTCCAAGGAACCAGAGAAGTGGTCTGAGTCAATGCCAAGTGTTAACATTGGATGGGAAGGTATCTGGAAAAGTCAGAGCAACCCAATTCCAGTAATCCCAGAGTTGAAAAGCAACAGGTTTAACAGCAAAAACCTTGGTACACTAGCCGTTTTTGTTTGGTGTAGGAATTATAGATTTATTTTTGTAAGTCACTCTATCATTTATTATAAAATTACACACTCAAGATTATAATGTTAAAAAAATCATAATTATCTTAAATAATCTGTAATCCAGGATTACAGATGGTATGACAACCAATAGCCCTGGAATGCACTTGGAATATTTACACAAGTAGTGCATGGATACATTCTTGTAAAATATTTAGAAGTTTACACAGTAAAAAGTCCCTTTCCCTCCCATTCCTCTTCCCAGAGGTAACCACTGTCAACAGTTTGGTAAGTATCCTTCAGTCATCTTTCTAAACATTTATATACACATGTATGTATATATGCACACTCATCTTTTCACATAAATGAGATCATATATCACATATTGTTATGTAACTTAATAAAACCCAAATAGTGTATATATCTTGGGGATATTTTAATGGCAGTACATATGAGTCTTCCTCATTCATTTTAACATCAGCACAGTACTGTATTATAGGGATGAACCCTTCTTAGGGAATCACTCACTAACTGGTGGGCATCAACATTTTTTCCAATGTGTTTGCTATTATAAACTTTTAAAAACAATGTATGCCCAAGCTGCACCCAGACCCACTGATTAAGAATCTTTGAGAGTAGGGTGTACATTTTGGATTTTTTTTGGAAAAAAAAAAACAAAACCTGGAAAATTCTAATGTGAAGCAAGGATTGAGAATCATGATCTATACATCAAACAAAATAGAACTCTAGAGCATTTTAAGGTAGTACAATTACTATGGAAGCAATCAGAGACTATCAAATAGTCACTGATGAAATTTGAATCATTTACTTTGAAAACAGCTTGAGTGAATCAAGTTATCCAGGTGAAAATAAATTTGATGTTTAATAGCTACATAACATTTTTAATCTTTGGAAATGCTTTCCTTTTTTATCTCAGCATCTTGGATTTGAAGCTGTGAGCAAGGTAGGCCAGGAATGAAACAGTCCAGGAAGCTGATGGGGGTAAAAATGATGCTTCTCAATTTTAATGTGCTTAGTAAAAGTCTGGGAATCTTCTAAAAATTCATATTCTGACTTAGTTGGTCAGGGGTGGGGCCTGAGGTTTTGTGTTTCCAACAAGCACGTGGGTGACACTGATGCTGCTGCTGAGGACTGTACTCATTATTAGTAAGCACCTGGGTAAAAGGTAGTAAGCTACATACAATGGAGAACCCAATTCAACAGAAGAAACTGAGTGTCATCAGAATGATGGACACTTGGCATGACAAAGAAAAGGATGAAAGGAGAAGGGAATACAGGGTGGGGAAGGATGAAGGGCAAAGAAGCTCTTCGTCTACATTAGCTAAACAAGGATACCTTCCATCTTGGAATCCCATGCCCTAGACAGGGGCACATCCTGAATATGGTACTAAAAGCATTCCAAGACTATTGGCTGTCATACCAGCTATAATCTTGGAGCTTGCCCAGTACTGTTTCTTGTCTCTGTAACTGTCCCTTCTGGGGAATCCTGATGGTGGCCCATGGGTCCTGACGTGCTCATGCCACAGCCTTTCACCTCAGTTGCAACCCACTCCTTCCCCTGGGAACCAGAGGCCTAACTCTGAACTTGACTTGCCTCTGCCCATCGTTTACTCTCT
Source organism: Bison bison bison (assembly GCF_000754665.1). Taxonomy (NCBI): domain Eukaryota; kingdom Metazoa; phylum Chordata; class Mammalia; order Artiodactyla; family Bovidae; genus Bison; species Bison bison. The sequence continues at coordinate 30,638,371 of NW_011495018.1, forward strand.
TGGTCAGTGGTCTTCCAGAGGAGACTTTGCGGCCCAGCACTGGCTGTCATACCCATCAGACATGAAGTAGGCACCACAAGTCTCTTGGCAGTACCCACTCATGATCTAGGATAGTTCTGGCCTCTTTGGGCAGTGCCTGTCATCAGTTTTCCTCTCACCCTTTAGAGATTCTTGTTCTGTGTAGAATAAAAATAATAAGCATGTAAGTACGTGTTTCTGATCCTTCCTTTTTCTTGATGTTTGTTTTTTTCTTTAAATTAATAAAAATCTATGACATTCACAATACACTTTTTTACTTGCTTCACACTTCTTAACTGACTCACAAAGATAATACACTTGTATCTTACTAATAGAAATTAGATTTTTTAAATACTATTTTTGTGTTTTTATCATTGGAGCTGGGAGCACTAATACAATGATAAAGGTATTATTTTAATGGTCCATTTTCTCTTGAAAATATTGGCCACCAAAACAGATTCCAGAAATTCAAAATTAATGTGTGCAAGCTGTGAGGTCTGAGAGGTGCTACTGGGGTGGGAATTAGAAGGGGAATGCCATCCATACTGGAGGGAACATTCTGAGGGGGAAAGAACTGGCCTCAACTGGATGAATTCCTTATTATATGCTTTCAGTTCCTTTTCCGTGAAAAGACAAACAGCACTCACTATGGCTGTAATTTTAGTAATTTTATTTGTACCTTGCTTTTATTGTCTGTCTTCTCCATTAGATTAGCGAATTCATGAGGACAGGGACTTTGTCTTTTTTTTTTCACCATGTAATCTCTTTTTGGCCCTGCTAAATGGCTTGTGGGATCTTATTGTTTCCCGACCAGGATTGAACCCAGGCCATGGCAGTGAAAGCACCAGGTTCTGATTACTGGGCTGCCAGGGAATTCCCTCACCATGTTGTCTTTAGAACCTAGTGAAGTGCCTGGCACAAAGTATTAACAGAAGGTTAATAAGTATTGATATGATGAATAAGTGAATGGGAAAAATAATGAAGAAAAGAAACAGTGCTATTATGAGATGAAGTTAAACTGAGTTAAACTCAAATTAAAACTAAAAAAGGGCTCTCAAGTTTACAAAGCTAATAAATGTATTATTGCCTGCCATATTAATAAACAGAGGACTTCACTGTCATCAGGGACTGGGGCCACAGCCCAGGGTGAACTGGTGAACCCCGAGGAAACTCAGGAAGGAAAAGAATACCAGCCATCTACCTGCCGTTAGACTGCAGCTACCCTCTATGGTGAGCTCTGCGAAAACTCAGGATGCGAAAACACAGTATATTGGCCCCAGATAGCTGAGTACATATCAAAGGAATGATTTCAATGTGCCCAGACTCTTGCATCTTCCCATATAGAAAAACACTAGATTCCTTAACTTGCAATTTCTATTAGTAGTTTTCTTTAATTAACAGTAATCTTTTGTCCCTTTTTGTGAAACTCCTATATATCCTAGCTCCCTGCTCAACTCCTTGGAGCAGTTTTCTCAGGGTTCCTAGAGAGTTGCTGCCTCCCTGGCTTGAAGTCCTAAACACTCCCACCGAATGAAACATAACACTTGACTTTTAGGTTGTACATGTTTTTTTAGTTGACAAAGCTTAGCTTCGGAAGAAAGATTCCTGATTGGAAAAGTTGGAGATCCATTCCTTCAGTCATGTGGAAGATTGAAACATAGCGTACCCCTTTCAAATAATTTTGACATTGTGATGCCATTCTTTGTAACTCCTATGCCTCTTCCATTTCTAGAGCACAATATTTTTCTGTTCAGAACTTGGAACTCTTGTATGGAAATTAATATGATGTCAGAAAGCAAATACAGGGACTTCATTACAGAATAAGGACTTCCTGTGGTCTTTTTAAACACAATTAATGAACCAGTAATACATTTAAAATGTTTTTTTTAAAAAATACAATTTAACTTAAGGAGAAATTATCAGATTAATATTTGGTATGCATTAACATAAAATATTCTTTGCTCCCTGGAATAAAAGCATAATATGATATCTCAAATCAGAGCATCTCATTCACCCTTTCATTCAGGAAAATTTTTTGACACCAGAGGCCACATGGCAGAGTGGAGCAGGGACCCTGAAGACAGACTACCTACATTCCTATCCCCACCATGGTATCAGTTCAGTTCAGTTCAGTCACTCAGTTGTGTCTGACTCTCTGCAACCCCATGAACTGCAGCACACCGGGCCTCCCGACACATCACCAACTCCCGGAGTTTACTCAAACTCATGTCCATTGAGTCAGTGACACCATCCAACCATCTCATCCTCTGTCATCCTCTTCTCCTGCCTTCAATCTTTCCCAGTATCAGGGTCTTTTCCAATGAGTCAGTTCTTTGCATCAGGTGGCCAAAGTACTGGAGTTTCAGCTTCAGAATCAGTCCTGCCAATGAATATTCAGGATTGATTTCCTTTAGGATGGGCTGGTTGGATCTCTTTACAGTCCCAAGAACTCTCAAGAGTCTTCTCCAAAACCACAGTTCAAAAGCATCAGTTCTTTGGTGCTAGTCCAAGTCTCACATCCATATATGACTACTGGAAAAACCATAGCTTTGACTAGATGGACCTTTGTTGGAAAAATAGTGTCTCTGCTTTTTAATATGCTGTCTAGGTTGGTCATTACTTTTCTTCCAAGGAGTAAGCATCTTTTAATTTCATGGCTGCAGTCACCATCTGCAGTGATTTTGGAGCCCCCCAAAATAAACTCTGACAGTTTCCACTGTTTCCCCATCTATTTCCCATGAAGTGATGGGACCATATGCCATGATGTTAGTTTTCTGAATGTTGAGTTTTAAGCCAACTTTTTCACTCTCCTCTTTCACTTTCATCAAGAGGCTCTTCAGTTCTTCACTTTCTGCCATAAGGGTGGTATCATCTGCATATCTGAGGTTATTGATATTTGTCCTTACAATCTTGATTCCAGCTTGTGCTTCATCCAGCCCAGCATTTTCCATGATGTACTCTGCATATAAGTTAAATAAGAAGGGTGACAATATACAGCCTTGACGTACTCCTTTCCCAATTTGAAATCAGTCCATTGTTCCATGTCCAGTTCTAACTGTTGCTTCCTGACCTGCATACAGATTTCTCAAGAGGCAGGTCAGGTGGTCTGGTACTCCCATCTCTTTCAGAATTTTCCACAGTTTGTGGTGATCCACACAGTCAAAGGCTTTGGCATAGTCAATAAAGCAGAAGTAGATGTTTTTCTGGAAGTCTCTTG
>NW_011495018.1:30641705-30654201 GCF_000754665.1 Bison bison bison
AAGGCTTTGGCATAGTCAATAAAGCAGAAGTAGATGTTTTTCTGGAAGTCTCTTGCTTTTTCTATGATCCAACAGATGTTGGCAATTTGATCTCTGGTTCCTCTGCCTTTTCTAAAACCAGCTGGAACATCTGGAAGTTCACAGTTCACGTATTGCTGAAGCCTGGCTTGGAGAATTTTGAGCATTCCTTTACTAGCGTGTGAGATGAGTGCAATTGTGTGGTACTTTCAGCATTCTTTGGCATTGCCTTTCTTTGGGATTGGAATGAGAACTGACCTTTTCCAGTCCTGTGGCCACTGCTGAGTTTTCCAGATTTGCTGGCATACTGAGTGTAGCACTTTCACAGCATCATCTTTCAGAATTTGAAATAGCACAACTGGAATTCCATCACCTTCACTAGCTTTGTTCGTAGTGACACTTTCTAAGGCCCATTGGACTTCACATTCCAGGATGTCTGGCTCTAGGAGAGTGATCACACCATCGTGATTATCTGGGTCATGAAAATCTTTTCTGTATAGTTCTTCTGTGTATTCTTGCCACCTCTTCTTAATATCTTCTGCTTCTGTTAGCTCCATAGTATTTCTGTCCTTTATTGTGCCCATCTTTGCATGAAGTGTTCCCTTGGTATCTCTAATTTTATTGAAGAGATTTCAAGTCTTTCCCATCCTATTGTTTCCCTCTATTTCTTTGCATTGATCACTGAGGAAGGCTTTCTTATCTCACCGTTGTATGGATGTCCCTCTTTTGGCGAATTGTTCTAGTGCTTTTTGCCTCAATTTGTTCATCCGTTAAATGGAATAATAAGACCACCTACTTCAATTGTTTTTGTAATTTAAATGAACTAGTTTTTATTGAGCTCTTAGGACAGTACCTGGAGTATAATAAGCAATATGTGCAGGTGTGCTCAGTCGCTCAGCAGTGTCACCAACTCCTCTGTCCACGGGATTCTCCAGGCAAAAATACTGGAGTAGGTTGCCATTTTCTTTCCCAGAGAAATTTTCCTGACTCAGGGATCAAACCTGCATCTCCTGCATTGCAGGTGGATTCTTTACCCATTGAGCAACTTGGGAAGCCTGTAAGCACTATGCACATGGTTTTAAATAAACTCCTGTAATGTGCCAAGCAGGTATCAAGCACCAACAGGCTCCCGGGAAAGTTGTGAACTAGTATCTACTGAACACTTGCGATATATCAAGCACTAATCTGTAGCAGTTTTCCCTCAGTTTTTATGACAATTCTGATGGTGACATCAGCCTTCCGCATCCCTTCAGCCAGTACTTACTGAGTGTCCACTAGATGTCAGGGGCTGTTTTCGGTCCTGAGGCACAGCATCTTGGGATTTATGTTTTTAAAAATTATTATTTTACTAAATGATTTTCAATAGCGCCCTCGATTTCCAGATCAGCTCTAAATTGTAGTGTATCTCACTAATCTCTATTAAAACATTCTTATAACTTCTGAAGTTTTAAATTACTACATTCCTAGAGCTTTGTAGAACTATTTTTTTGCGTGTCTGTTCTACTTAATTATCATTGTTAGAGACTGTCTTAATTTTGTATTCTTGTGAAATCACTTTCAAATCTGTTATTTTTCAACAATAACTTGATTTTTTTAGGTTATAAAACAATATATTTGTTGGAAAGTATGTCATTTTTCTGTTGAAGCAATGCTGTAATGCATAGTTGTATATCTCTATGCCTATCTATCTTTGTAAACTTATGTAGAAGTCTTTAGGATAGATTCCTAAGAGGAGAAATTGCTCGGTGAAATGGTATATGCATTTTAATTTTGACTGATATTGCCAAAATGCATTCTAAGAAGAGGTTTTTATCTATTGACACTCACCAATAGTGCACGAAAGTGCCTACACCTACGCTCTCAACATGATTTAACAATATTTATAAATATTTTTGTCAGTCTCATAGGCAATAATGGATAAACTGGTGTGGTTTCAGTTTTATAACAAGAATGATTTTTGGTCCATTTATTGGCTATTTGTATTGATTCCTGATTGATTTCTCTATATCCTCAATTCATTTTTATATTGATACAATGAAGCTCTGACTATCTAACAGATGTGACTGATAAGCAGGCTGCAAGTATTTTTTCCAAGTCCTCATATTTTAATTTATGGTATCTATCATCAATTTTTTCTTTAGGGCTTCTGAGATTATGTCATGATTGGGAGAGTCTATTCCACCCCAGTAATGTTTGAAAGATCTCCACTATCTTCACTATTTTGTTTTAGTTTAAAATATTTAAATCTCAAAAAATTGCTGCTGTGATAGCAATAATGATTAACAATAGTACTTAGTTTTCAGTCATTAGCAGAAGTCACATATTTTGAAAATCAAATAATAATAAAGTGAGTTTGTTTTAATGTGGTAAGTTTCCTTCATATAACTGTTTAATTATGTGCTAGACATAAATGACTTGTCAAAGCATTTTATAGAGGCGCCTCCCGTTTCTTGCATATATTCCCAGGTTTATAGAAAATGGCTGAGAAAATGGTTGGGGAGAGACCAGGGCAGAACCTCTATGAGGGGAATGAGAGTTTAAAACAGAGTAGAAGTCTTTTGATTACCTTGTTCTTCACATCCCTATCCACAGAGTGAAAGTCCTATATTTTTTTCCTGTTTTTGCCCAATCAACAAAGACATGCTTTGGAAAGCAGGTGATGTGGAAGATGGTTATTAAGAATTAATTCTGGGTGAAAAAGTTATAGAGATCTGTTGCACACAATGTGCATGTAGCTAAATTGACTGTATTATACATTTTAAAATGGTTAAGATGGTTAGTTGCATGTTATTTTTTTTTACCATAATTAAAGAGTTAATTCTGCATAATAGTGTATGTTTTTAATCAATCAACTAGTATTTGAGTACCTATTATGTATCAAATATCTTGTTGTGGTGGAAGATACCGGGAAATATAATTGGTGATTTCAGTCCTCAGGGAACTAACAAGCAATCAAGTTGGAGAAAATAGTTGAGTATGCATGAAAATGTACAGTCTCAGGCAGTGTAATGATACCAAATGAGAAGAGAGACACAAATTCTTATAGGAGTTTTAAAAAAGCAGAAATCTGACTACAGTGATAGAAATGTTAGGTACTTAAACGGCTTTCAATGCACTTTAACGTATATTTTCCAAATTGACCCTTTTACCAGATCTAGGAGGCATTATCTCCATTTAACAGATGAGGAAACAAAGGCTCAGAGGTTGTAATTTTTCCGAGTTCACATGGCAGAGCTGGGAACTAGATCCAGTGTTTTCCAGTTCTTACTCCTAGTGGGCTTTTTTTTTAAGCTGGCACTGAAGATTTATTGCCTGAAAGTTTTGAGGGTTAGAGCAGAATACAAATGTGCTAGGGACACTGTGGTTATGTATTTGTTAGAACTACGATTATTCTTTCCTCACTGTCATCATGCCAAAGAATATAAAGTAATTTTTATTTATTTATTGGTTATGCTACACAGCATACGGTGCCTTAATTCTGCTACCAGGGATCAAACCTGGGTTCCTTGCATTGGAAGCTCGGAGTCAACCACTGGACCACCAGGGAAGTCCCTCAAGTAACTTTTAATATAAAGTAAGGAATCTTTCTTTTTCTTACTATTTACTGCATAGAGAAACTCAAATCAAACTGCAATTGAATGAGGACTAACATGCAAGTCTGCAGTTTCACTGCTGGATATACACAGCCGTTTGGCCAACTGCAGTCCATGACAGACATTCCTTACCCATCACTTCTGACATCATTCTTTAAAGTCATAATACATGCGGTATAGTTAAAATCATTCTAATCTGACCCAAGTGTGACAGAAAGGAAAACTAACACAGGTAGCAGAATAAAGTCAGTGAATTCTAATTTAAAAGCAGTTCTCAGGGCTAAGACCACATGAGTTACACACATTTTCTTAAACCACATCCTGCTGGTTCAGTGAACTGACTTCTACCCAGAAAGTGCAGAGCCTTAGGTCTTTTCATACAATAACCCTATCTGATTGCCCAGGGTCAAGCTACTGTTTATCTTTGCCAGACACAACCCATATCCTGAACAGAACCCATATCCTAAAACCTGTGTTTTCACCAGTTACTTCAGGGCAATACAGGCTCTGACATTCTTTCTACACAATCACCTAAACAGGAGAAATACTCTAATTTTTTTTTTTTTTTTTTAAGTATTAGGTAAAAGTAGCTCAGTGGTAAAGAATCTGCCTGCTAATGCAGGAGCTGCAGGGGCTGCAGGTATGATCCCTGGGTCCCGAGGATTCCCTGGAGGAGGAAATGGCAACTCACTCCAGTATTCTTGCCTGGAGAATCTCACGGACAGAGGAGCCTGGTGGGCTATAGTCCATGGGGTTGCAAACAGCAAACACGACTGAGTGACTGAGCACTACTACAAACACACACACAGCGGTCAAGAGCTTTGCTTTTCATTTTCTTTCTCACGAGTGCTCAACATTCTGCAAAAGAAGGGCCGTGCTGCCCTCTACTGCAGGATGTTTAAATGTTCACAATACACTTTGATATCTGCCTGCCACCCCACACCACAACCCAGCCATGTGGGATAGAGGAAGACAATCTATTACAATGTTTTACACTATCCCTTTCGGAGGTGTGTAAAAGAAATGTGAACAACAACAAACAAACAAAAAAAGAAATGTGTTCTTGGAAAATACATTGAATTTGTTTCCATCATTATTTCTTTATCTACCTTCATTTTGTACCAAAGCGTAGGACTTGAGGACATGATCTAACAACAAAAAAAGGATATTACAACTTGGGTTGGGGGGAAGCTTAAGACATTGCTCTAGAGGTAAGAGGCTGTGTTTTGGTGCATTTAGGGAGAAACAGCGCAAAGGGAGGAAATTTAATTCTGACTTTAAGGTCTGTGATCTTTTGGTCTCCTTTCATTTGGAGTATTGTCATTAGCTTTCTGCTAATGGCACCCCACTCCAGTACTCTTGCCTGGAAAATCCCACGGATGGAGGAGCCTGGTGGGCTGCCGTCTATGGGGTCGCACAGAGTCGGACACGACTGAAGCAACTTAGCAGTAGCAGCAGCAAGGTGATCTTACTAAGTGTCCAATACAATTTTAAGCATTTTAGAGTCAATCATTTAATAACATTAAATCATTTAATCCTCACAGCAATCCCATGTGGTAGAATTATTATTATCTCTGTGTCACAGGTAAGGGAACTGAGGTATACAGGGGAAATCTAGTCCCAGAGGCCATGCTTTTAACCATTATACGACACTGCTCCTTTAAGTAACGTACAAAAATTACATAACGCAACAATTTTTAAATGGGGCTCAAGAACTTAGTTACATTAACAAGTAGATAAAGCCCAGCCATACTTTTCAGTCTTGTTGATATCTCTGTTATACAAAGGCCTCAGAGGTTTTTAAAAAGTTCTGCCCATGTAGGTGCCTAGTTTAGGAACTAATGTTAGACCTTGTCCACCCCAGGCCTCACTAGACACACCCTTCTATGAAACAGGAAACAGCAAGAGCCCTTCACTTGGTCTAATCCATGTGTGCAGGTGGGAAGAGAAGTCATACATAGGAAGGGAGCGACTTCTCTGGTGGTTCAGTGGCTAGGACTCCAAGCTTCCAATGCAGGGGGGCTTAGTCTGATCCCTGGTCAGGAAACTAGATCCCATGTGCTGCGATGCAGAGTTCAAATGCCACTGAAGATCCCGTGTGCTGCAGCTACAACCTGGCACAGCCAAATAAATACTTTAAAAAGCATATGAGAGAGGAGAGAAGTGAGGGGAGAGATGCAAGGAGATGGTTCCACCAAGACACACCCAGGAAACAAATGAGTTAAGTTGAAGAGAGTGGTTGATAAGCGCTCACTTTCCTTAGCAAGCGTAATCTCAATACAGAAGGAGGACAGCATCAGCCTAGGGCCTCTACTCTTACCTTCTCGGCCACAATTTAGCCACATGGTGACTACTGAACAGATCTCCTCTTACAGCTTTGATTTTTATTGTTTAGCACACAACTTAGATTCTAAATATCCTACCCTTTATGACAGCATACCCTCAAACACAATCATTCCAAAGTGCTTTTGTGCTTGAGTGCAAAGTGTGATAAACTCCTCTGTCCCTTGACTTCTTGCTAAGTGTAGATCTGGGTATCAGGAGCAAGATTAACTGCAATAAGCAGATGTAGATTTAGTTAGAGGTCCATGCAGTGCCCACTGCTGCCCTGGCTTGCCTCTTACACTACGGGGCAGTGCTGTCTAGCCCTGAAGGCTTCAGATTTCCAAGCGAGTATATTGTTAAAGGGATTCATTCCTGATCAAGTTGTTGCTGTATGGTTCCCACCTCTTCCCTTTCAATTCTTTTGAAGAAAAAAGAAAAAAAAAAGAAAAAGGCAGAAGGGAGATGGTAGGTACAGACAGTCTCTTGAACAGATAATCCTAATGAAGTCAGGAGGCAGGGGAAATCCCTGCCAATCTTCCTTCTGACCCTCACTGCCCTTTCCCTGGACTCTTTTCCCTGGCTGCCTATTTGTCTGGGCAATGTTTGCCTCTCAAGAATCCTTTGAATTATCCATTGGCGGGGAGGCAGTCTTAAATCCATTCTAAGTGTTAAAATTAGCGATGGCCTGGAAAGCATTTTGTTTACTTCAATACACAGAGTTTGGTTAGAGGGGCAGCCTGCAGGGCTCAAGACAGGAGTATTGAACTTAATCTCCAAGAAACATATTCACGAGGAAAAAAGCTTGAGACCTGAATCCCACATAATACATAATGTCCTCCCCTAACACCCGGTAACTGTCCCTTTCTAAAACTCAGAACAGATATTATGAAGACATGAAGAAAAATCGCTTAAGGTACTTTACCCTTATCAGCACTGATTTGGTTATGGGGTTGTTTAGGTTGCCAATCAATATTTATTTTGGCTTAGCTAAGTTGATAATGTTGAGGTAACCTAGGGTTGTTTTCCCCTCAGTGAATGACGTAAGTAGTGACCATGATATTTTCGGCCAGTGCTATGAAGACCATACTTTTAAATCAAACTTTGGGAAGGCTGGGCTATAGAACATCCCACTCAGCAGTTGCCCTTTGCCTCTGCTTAGGGAAGCACGTAAAGTTCATTGTCATTTCACCTTCAGTGTTGAACTTGCAATCTTAAAGGAAAGTGCTGTCAATGAAACACTGTGGACAGTTACCTTTAAAACTAGAGGTTAAATTTCTGAAAAAAAGCAAATGATACAAAGGTTGGCAGCTGTTGCACAAAGGTCTTCTGGCTTTGTTACTTTGAATGAAAGATTCATTTTGAGATTTGTCATATCATCCAATGAAGCGAGGCTGAAGTGTTGCGTTTTTTTCTGAAAAACCAAAAGCACAGGCTCTTCCACCATTTATTAAATACTTACTAAGTGCAAGAAATTAAGGGAGACTAATACAGACTAAGATCTCTAGCCAAGGGTGTGCAGATGTGCAATGATGATAATAGCCAACATTTAGTGAGTGCTTACTATGTGCAACTAAACACTTGATATTTATTAACTCATATAATCCCCACAACTCTTAAGGAAAGTACTATTGTCTCCATTTACTGAGCAGGACCCTAGAGGTTAAATAACTTGCCTAGACTTACCTGAGTTGGTAAGTGGTAGGGCTAGACTCTAAACCTAAGTAGTCTGCCTCCAGAGCTGGGTTCTTAACTGGGCGTTTTCTAAAATATTGCCAACAAGATACAGAAGCATAGGAAAGAGAGACGGATTTTAAGCAGACTGAGGGTTAAAGCAAAGCTTTATGGAAGACGCATTTGCTCTGGATCTTGAAGAGAGGGGCTGGGGAGGAAGGAACAGCCTGACTAAAAGAAGACACAGTTTGAGTACCGGCCAGCTGACGACAGCAAGATGTGGTTGAGTGCCCGCGTGGGAGAAAAGCTGGAGGGGGAGGCCGCGCCTGGATCCGGAAGGTCCTTGAGGACCAAGCTCTCAGTAAGGGAAGGGGAGCAAAAATCTCAAACTGTAAGGGTGGCAGAAAGGAATTCCTGGACACTTCTCCAATTAGTAGGATGGCCCCCTGTCTGAAACCAAGGCAGGTGGCCCACTAATATTTCTCTCTGGGGAAAACAGCCGATCGAGATGGTCAAGTCGTCCACGAGGGCTCCAGAGCTGCACGTCCTGGCCCAGGACTCACGTCCAGTGCGCAGAGGCCGGATTTAGCTGCCAACCGAGCCGGACCAGGCTGGGTCAGGAATGTGCGTACTCCCGGGCCTGGCAACGAGAATACCAGCTTCGCGGGTACTGGAAGGCCAGTCCTCCAGAATTCCCGTCAGCTACCTCTCTCCGGCCTCTTGGCCCTTGAAGGTCGAGGAGGCCACCTCCTCGCTACGCAGCTTGGCTCCTCCCCTCAGCCCCGGGAGGGCTAAGGAACAACGGCCTCAGCGATAGGAGCATGCTCTGCCAATCAACCCTATCCCCGCCCCTTCCCAGCCAGCGTACGTTGCATTGGTTGCATCATTACCGGCCTCAGATAAGAGTCTTTTCTTTGATTGGCTAATATCATCCCCTCCCGCCTGTCTTTTTGAGTCAGAAGCTCGCGATTGGTTAACCGCGTTGCCAAGCTCCGGACGCGGCTCGACCATTGGAGGCCGCGGGCCCGCCCCGCCGGCTAGGTGAAGGTGAGAGTCTCCTCCAGTCGCCGCGGTTGGACCGGACCGAGAGGATCCAGGCGCTGAGTGGAAGCTTTCAGTCGACTCCGGCTTTCTAGCTATGGCGCCTCCATCAATCTTTGCCGAGGTTCCTCAGGCCCAGCCGGTCCTTGTCTTTAAGCTAACTGCTGACTTCCGGGAGGATCCGGACCCCCGCAAGGTCAACCTGGGAGTGGGAGGTAAGGATGCAGTGCCTAAGAATGTGAGCAGCGTGGGAGTGGAGCGGGCTGTGGGGACCGTAGGAGATGCCGAGGTCTAGCTTGGAGACGAGGCAAGATCCCCGAGGCTTAGTTCAACCTGCCCCTTGTTTATGGAGTCCCTGGAAAAGGGAGATGTATCTGTGAACACACAGAATAGGTGTAGCAGTCAAGACACAAACTCATGTTTTCTGATTCTGCATTGTGTATTCATTGTGTATTTCACTGCATTCTTTTGCCTCTCAAGAAATGGGGCAGTCAGGGATTGAAAGGAGAAGGAGAAAAATAAGCCTGATAGGCTTGGAGTCCTGGCTACAGGGGAGTGGATAAAGGAGACCTCTTAGCCCTACAGAGCTCTGGTCTAGGTCAGTGAATATTTGAGTGACTACAAGGTATCAGTCGGGTACTTTACCAAGCCTTGTTCAGGAAAGACTGAAGCTTGGTTTTAGCCCCAAGGAGATTAAAATCAGCAGGTGTTAAGTGAAATAATAAAGATCTAAAATGCTTCTGAGACAGGATAATGCTCCCTTGGGATCTGGGAAGAATGTTTTGGCTGTGGTGGGAATGGGTAGAGATGGTGGAAAAGAGAGGAAAGAATGTGGACAGCAGAAGCTTACTTTCCACACATCCTTGTCATCATTTCTTGCGTGTATTTCTTGGACCTTGGACAGCTGAAAGCATTGGGTTCTTTTTTTATTACTACCAAGAAAAAGATCTGGACTGGAGTGCCTCTGAAGTTCCTTTAACTCTTAATCTTCTCTGAATTTGTTATTTCTATCAACGTCATTGGGATGCTTGCAGCCGCACTGACACTTACCCAAGGGCATACAAAACAAGCCAAGGAAAAGAGCACGAGTAGGATCGTGTTCTGTGCTAGGGAACAGACAGAATAGAAGGACTAGAAATTCAGAAAGAGAAAAATTGAAGTGTTTTGTAGAAGAGAAGAAGTGGCAAGAAGGAGATTCAGAATCAGGTGTCCCACAGTGATTCTGTTCAAAGGATCTGTTAAAGTTTTCACCAGGGAGTATGGAGTAGGGGTGAGGAAAAAGCAGGTAATGGGTACATGGTAATGAAGCAGCAGGTAATGAAGCTGGGTAATGGGTACATGGGCATCCATTATATTATTTTCACAACTTTTGTATATGTTTGAAATTTTCCATAATAAAGCATTAAAAGCCAGTTGTACATAGTTTCACCCACAGAGGGAAAGTGATGCTTTTAGCAGGCAGCAAAGTGGGGGTGATATTGAAAGACTTTGAATTGAATTGGAATGAGCACTATTCAAGCTCTTAATTTAAAACCAATCCAGAACCTCCAGATATTTCTTCAGAGCTGGGTATAACATGATGAACTAGTATTGATGTTAATCTAAATACATCGTTTTAAAACTTCAGATTTTATTTGCTCAGTTACCTTGAACTATCCTACAGGCTTTTGGTGAGGATTAAATGCATTTAAAATCCTAAGAACAGTGTCTTGCACCTAAGTAGGAGTTATGTAAGTACTAGCTATTACTGTGGTTGTTTTGGCATTTCTTTGGGTGGGTCACATAAAAGATGTTTAGTAAAAATTTTCAGCTCAAGAACTGCAAAATGAAATAACCCTGGTTCAGAAATATATTGCCCATGCAGAATTAAGTACCCTGCCAGATAAGGCCAGAAGTGATTGACTCAGAGGCGCATTCTGTGGCCCAGATTGGGGTCACTTTAACTGTGAAAGTGCCTTTGTCATGTGAGAACTGAGGAATTCTTTCTCTTTATTAGAAGCAAATGGTTTAAGTGCTCAGGATGACTCTGGAGGGTTGTTTATTACTATTACTGTTTTAGAGGTAAGAAAGCTGAAGCCCAGATTGATGAAACATTTTGGTGCAGGTCACAGGCTGTAAGTGGGAGAGCTGGGATTATAGGCCATGTCAGGTACCTGGGTCTCTGTCCCCTTCTCTATTTTGGGCAGCTTCAGGTGGTCCAGATGGAGCCAGTGCACTGTAGTGAGAAGAGTGAGAAGACTTGGGTACAGGCCTGGGTCTGTAGTCCAGTGATGTGACCTTGGGAGTGTTATTTAACATCCCAGGCGGGACTCTGTCTATGAAGTGAGGAGCCAGAAAGGAATGACCTTCCTCTAAAATTCTACTCTTAAGATTCACAAGCATGTTACATGACTGTAATATAGGATAATAATGTTACTGATCTAATCAGATGACTTTGAAGTAAATAATTATGTGTGAAATGTGACATATAAATGAAAAGTGCTATATAAATGTTATTTTTATTGATCACTGTGACCCATTTTTTTTTTTTATGGATAGTAAGTGTTCAGATAAGGGTCTCATTAAAGTATAGTATTGTGAGAAGTCTCTTTATGGCTTTCTTATGTCCTAGCTCTGTTTATACACATCCCAAAGTATATCCTTTGTGAAGGAAATGTAATTAATCTTGCCGACTTTGGGGAAGATGCTTTTTTTTTTTTTTTTTCCTCTTTCTAAGTTAAGATAAAGCCTAATGGAAGTTATCCAGTTCAAGTTCTAGTGACGCTGGGCATTTAAAATGAGCTGCAACTCTAATCTTGTTAGCTCATTCCACTTGCAGGTAGTTTCCCCAGGAATTTTTCTTGCTGTTACTATTTGCATAATTTCCATGTAGTAACAGAGCAGAGCATCATATTTTCCAGTGTTGAATATGATGCTAAGTTTCAGAACTTTAAGGGCAGGGGAAATATGTGTCTAGCCTGATGTAGCCTGAAGCAAGACATTTCTTCACAGACTCCAGTCCGTTTATCATGTAAACTTTGTTTTGTTCCAGATAAACTGTGCTTGATTTTATATTTGTTGTTTTTAATGTGGTTTCCTAGCATTTTCAAATAAAATTGTGGGTTAGATGTGCTGTATCAAGTACCCCCGGCCCTTTCCCAGGCACCCTAGTTGGAGAAGGACCTTAAAGAGGCATATGTTCATGGGCTCTTGGATGGGGATGGATGAGGGAAGGGGAGGTGATGGTTTAATCACTTAATTTTCCATGTTCTTCTGGAAATTGAGACCACTGTACTCACCTGAACCTGTGTGACTCCTTAAGAGCTGGTCCTTGGGGAGAAGGCAGTGGTGCATGGAGTTGGGGTGGGTGTGCTGGTAGAAAGACCTCTTGCACAGTCAGTCCCCTGGGGCCTGCTGGCTTCAGGCTTTCCCTGAACATCTCTTGCTCATTAGAAAAAACACAGGGATCCATGCACTTAATAGTATGGCAGCCTAGCCCTTATCATCCTATGATCTTGGGGAAACTTCTGGCCTCAGTTTCCAGATCCCTAAAATAGAGATCATAATATTATTTTGTGAGTTGTTATAAGACTTAAATGACAGTTGTTTTTTTTTTTTTAAAGGTGAAGTGTTTAGCACAGTGCCCTGTATGTACTAAGTATTCAGTAAGTTCTTGTTATGACTGTGGCTTCAGCCACCGTCCATGTCTGTAATTATAAAACCTTTTTCCATCCTGTACTACTTCCCTGAATGCTGGACCCATACTTGCTACAGTTTGCTGGACACGTTGTACAACCACCTCAAATTCAGTGTGTTTAGACAACACGTGAATTCTACCCTCCCCCCCATCTTTTCTTTTTCTCTTCTGC
>NW_011495018.1:30654301-30685684 GCF_000754665.1 Bison bison bison
TTACTTGGTTGCCCCCTCTCCCACCTCACCCCCACCAGTCTTTATTCAGACTGGAGAGACTTTGGAGGTCGTTGGTGACACTTTCATCAATTCTACATCTATTTATTTGGTCATTCAGTTCCGTTCCGTTCAGTCGCTCAGTCGTGTCCGACTCTCTGCGACCCCATGAATCGCAGCACGCCAGGCCTCCTTGTCCATCACCAACTCCCGGAGTTCACTCAGACTCACGTCCATCCAGTCAGTGATGCCATCCAGCCATCTCATCCTCTGTCGTCCCCTTCTCCTGCCCCCAATCCCTCCCAGCATCAGTCTTTTCCAATGAGTCAACTCTTCACATGAGTTGGCCAAAGTACTGGAGTTTCAGCTTTAGTATCATTCCTTCCAAAGAAATCCCAGGGTCGATCTCCTTTAGAATGGACTGGTTGGATCTCCTTGCAGTCCAAGGGACTCTCAAGAGTCTTCTCCAACACCACAGTTCAAAGGCAGCAATTCTTTGGCACTCAGCTTTCTTCACAGTCCAACTCTCACATCCATACATGACCACTGGAAAAACCATAGCCTTGACTAGAAGAACCTTTGTTGGCAAAGTAATGTCTCTGCTTTTCAATATGCTATCTAGGTTGGTCATTACTTTTCTTCCAAGGAGTAAGTGTCTTTTAATTTCATGGCTGCAGTCACCATCTGCGGTGATTTTGGAGCCCCCAAAAATAAAGTCTGACACTGTTTCCACTGTTTCTCCATCTATTTCCCATGAAGTGATGGGACCAGATGCCATGATCTTCGTTTTCTGAATGTTGAGTTTTAAGCCAACTTTTTTACTCTCCTCTTTCACTTTCATCAAGAGGCTTTTTAGTTCCTCTTCACTTTCTGCCATAAGGGTGGTGTCATCTGCATATCTGAGGTTATTGATATTTCTCCCAGCAATCTTGATTCCAGCTTGTGCTTCTTCCAGCCCAGCATTTCTCATGATGTACTCTGCATATAAATTAAATAAGCAGGGTGACAGTATACAGCCTTGACGTACTCCTTTTCCTATTTGGAACCAGTCTGTTGTTCCATGTCCAGTTCTAACTGTTGCTTCCTGACCTACGTACAGATTTCTCAAGAGGCAGGTCAGGTGGTCTGGTATTTCCATCTCTTTCAGAATTTTCCACAGTTTATTGTGATCCACACAGTCAAAGGCTTTGGCATAGTCAGTAAAGCAGAAATAGATGTTTTTCTGGAACTCTCTTGCTTTTTTGATGATCCAGCGGATGTTAGGTTCTGTCTTTTCTTTTCCTTATAAGTTTATCGTGAATGTGTCCCCTTTTGTTTATCCCTGTGGCTGCTGCCTTAATTTAGGACATCATTATTTCCTTTGTGGATTATTGCAGAAACCTCCTTACTTAACCATCTACCTCTGTCCTCCTTCCAGTTTGTTTTCCATCATGTCACTCAAATGATTCTGTTTAAATGTACAGCTGTCCATGTCACTCACTTAAATGCTTTCAGTGGTTTCCCCATTGAGACAGTGTTCCTTAGAAGAGACTCCTAAGACTCCTTGAGCCATTCCTTGCTGCTTCTCCATGGATCTTATTTCCGAGCCACGAAAATGCAGATCCTCATAAACCTCATCTCTCCAAGCCCCTGGGACCTTGCACAAGTGTTCCCCCTGCCTGGAATGCCCCCTTTCCTTGTCTGTCTTTGAAACTCTTACCATCTTTCATACTCTGTCTTTTGTAAAATCTTCCCTGATCACTTACAGGAGAATTAAGGACTCTATGCTGTGTTTCCTGGGGGGAGACCAGACAGTATCTTGTTTTATCTTACTCATCTCTGCATAGCTTTTTCTAGTCAGTGCCTGGTTCATGGTGGATTCAGTGAGTACCTGTCAAACACATGAGAGAATGAAAGAATGAATGAGAAGCTCATAGGTCCAACAAACAGGAATAGAATCCCTCTGGCAGAGCAGAACAGTGGTTGTTGATAATGCCTCTTCCTCACTGCTCTGATCAACTCAGAGTGACTGCAGGACAGTTAGGACATTCAGCAGGACAGTTAGACAAGGCATTGAGAACAAATCTAGAACTGAATCTGGGGGAGCCTGGACAGTGAAGAAGGAAGCAGAGGTGTGAACTGGCCAATTTCTCTTTTGTCACAATATGGACCCAGTGCCTTCCTGCCTCCAGTCATATAACAGGATTTTTTTATAGTTGCATGGAGTATGTTTGTTACTGGTAAGAGCATTCGTATTAGGACTTTTTCTTTATTTTTCATATTTTATTTATTTATAATACATGATTTATAAATGACATGATTTACAAATCTATGTAGCGTAATTATATAATATATTAATAGAAATCTTCTAAACATAGATGGGAAGCATAATAGAATTAGTTTTTCTATGGGCACCCATATTCTTGTACATCTAAATAGTATCCCCTCAGTGCTGTAGTCTGGATATACTGCTATTGCCCAGAGTTTTCTGGAAACCTTCTTTTCTAGAGCATGTTGGACCCACAGAGGAGGCCATCTTTTTATAGCTATTCTCCATTCATATTATTCAGTCCATTCACCCGCCTACTCTGCTGGGCATAATGTAAGTACTCTTTTCAAAGATTAAATTTATGTTCAAAGGATGGAAATATGGGACAGTTGAGGATATGCAGAATAATGAGACATAATAATGCCTCTAAAGACAATTCCAAGAGAATAATTCCAGGAATATTTAGAACAATGGTAGCATTGTGATCATAGATGGGGTGATCTCTTTCAGGGACAGTGATTATTTGAGAGTAAGTTATTTCGGTATCTCTTTGAAAAACCAGACCAAACCTCGCCTGATAAAGCAGGATTTTTGAACTCGTTGAAAGGGGGTTAGTTTGGTGGGCCAGTGGGTCTCGTGTGACTGATAGGACTGTATTGTGCATCAGATTCACCTACCCAGAGACTGGTTGTTGATTCGTGGCTGTGTCAGTTTGGAACTCTGTTCACATTTTTATTACTGGCTTGATATGCTTATCAGATTTGCAGATGACACATTCCTGGAGGACAGGGTTAGTGGACGGAATAGAAGACAGACACAGAATCAAAATATCTTACTAAGTCTTATTTGTTGTCTGACTTTTGATCTAGTAATTTTACATCTAGAAGTTTTTCTAAGGAAGCCCTCATGAATGTGTATAAAGATACAGAAATATTCGTTACCTTGTTTATATTAGCAAATAATCAAAAGTAACACAAACAGTTACTAAATTATATGTAGAAAGGAATATTGTCTAGCCACTAAAATTGTGTTGTAAATGGCTCATGTGTATGAAAAATGCCCAAGTACTTCTATGCTAAGAGAAAGGCAAATTTAAACTACGCTGAAATAGCATTTGCACTCTTAAGTTGGCAAAAATTCACTCAGTGGCTGAGGATGTGGGGAAGCAGACACTCTTATACACTCATGGTAGAAATGTAAGCTGATAAAATCCCTAACCTATGGTAGGAATGTGTGACTCAGACAGTGTAAGAATCTGCCTGCAACGCAGGAGACCCGGGTTTGATTCCTGGGTCAGAAAGATCCTCTGGAGAAGGGAATGACTACCCACTCCAGTATTCTTGCCTGGAGAATGCCATGGACAGAGGAGCCTGGCGGGCTGCAGTTTTTGGGGTCGGAAAGACTCAGACACAACTGAGCAACTAACACACACGGTAGGAAAGTAAACTGATGGAATCCCCATAAAAAAGCCCAGGTGGCCGTGTCTATCAAAGCTACAGATAACACAAAGTATGCTTAAAGGTAACATATTTGCATTTAAAAGGACCGTATTCTTTAAACTGTTCATCGATTGCTACCAGTTTCTTCCAGTCAGTTGTCTTAACCATATTTGTCATGTGTTGGAAGTGAAAATCGGTTGAAAGTAGTAAACTAATGTATACCCTCAAAAACAACAACGAAGCTACAAATACACATACTTCTCAACCTACTCTTCCATTTTCAACCCTGCCTCTTACAGCTGTATTTACGTACATGTAAGATGACGTATGTACAAGGCTCACTGAGGAATTGTTTTCTAATAGCCAAGGATTAGAAACAACTCCAGTGTCTATCAGCAGGAGTCTGAATAAACAAATTATGGTGCATTTATCAGTTATGCAGCTCTAAAAAGAATATAGACATAGTACAGAGATTTAGGTAGTTAATGGTGATGAAAGATATTCATAATATACATTTAACAAGTGGAAAAAAGCATGCTTAAAATTCTATATAAAATTGATACATAATTTATAAAAGAGTATACTCATGTAAAGTTTGGAAGGTTATACACCAAAATTTTTATATTCCTCATCTCTGGGTGCTGGAATTACGTGTTAATTATAATGTTTATTATTTTGTTTCTAGGCTTTTCTAAATTTTCTGCAATCAAAATGTGTTGTTCAAAAAACATCAACTACCCTAAAAAGTGATTAGAAAAAAAAAAAAAGTTAGGGATTAAAGCTGAGCAGAAATCAAGATAAGAATTATTTTTAAAATGTCAGTTTCACCATCCTTTGCCAAAGTATAGGCTTATTGGAGACCTAAACATTCCAGCAGAAGCAAATTCCTGTCAGGAATCCTGCTCAGAGAGGTCACTGGCTTGGATACAGGCCAAAGCAGCTGTCCTCTCAAGCTGTAATCTCAGAATGATCATAAGGTACTATAGGGAGAAAAAAGTCAGTGATAGGGGTAACCCAAAGTAGACTGAAAATAATTGTAGCATAGAAGAAATGCTTAGAAATGTGCTTTAATCACTATTAAACGTTATGAAATAGTTAAACTTACATCAGTGAAAGTGTGAAGCTGAGGAAGTGAGTGGTAAGAACAGTCAAATTGGTAAACACTGGCTGTTATCAAAAATCAGCAAGAGGACAAAGATGTGTTTAAATTGGATGTTGGACGATTGTGTAACCAGTTGTTGGAATCTTCAGTCACAGAGTGTCTCCTTGCCATCTGTCCCATTTCTGCTTTACAGTTCCTCCCTCTAGTGCCCTCTTTCTCCGTGTTGGTGTTTGCAGGTGAGGCGTTCATCTAAAGTAGCACCGAACCCTTCTCCTGGGGAGATGCAGGAAGAAGGCGGTTGCAGGGCCAGTGGCCTGGAGACCTCAGTGCCCTAGTAATATTGACATAGCTAGCATTTGTACGCTATTTTTAATTTGCTGAGTACTTTTGTGTGTACTCTGTCACTCAGTCGGACTCTGTCATTTCCCAGTTTTATTTCAGCATTCTACTTGTTGGAGGTAAGAGCTGTAATTTCCAGAAGGATAGGAATCACATCTGTCCTTCTGCCTGTCCAGCACCTAGTCTGGTGCCTGCTGAAAGCAGGCAGTGAGTGAGTGAGCAGCACAGTTCTGCTTTGATTGGAAGGTGGTAGAACTCCCCCTGTTCACAGTTCCAGACTCTTCCTTGGATCAAGCCTCAGGCTCCCCTGTTGTATGTCTCTTTCTTGTGTCCTAGCTTATCGCACCGATGATAGCCAGCCCTGGGTTTTGCCAGTCGTGAGGAAGGTGGAGCAGAGGATTGCTAACGACAGCAGCATCAACCATGAGTATCTGCCCATCCTGGGCCTGGCAGAGTTCCGAACTTGTGCTTCCCGCCTGGCCCTTGGGGATGACAGCCCAGCTCTGCAAGAGAAGCGGGTGAGTTTTGGGTGAGGATCTGTTTTCTCTTTAGAAGCTGTGAGGGTAAAAAGAGGTTAAAAATTAAGTATCGTGTCTATTGAACTGTCAGTGAATAAGGGTTTAAAGAGTGTGACCTCAGGAACCTGATTGTGGAAGTAACATGCTTTTGTATAACGCATAGGTTCTTTAGTTGTACACTTTTGCCCAAGAAATGGTCAGATTTCAGCTGCTGGGTTTGAAGTAGTCAGTGGGAATACCAAGCCAAGGGAGTTTAATGGAATGATCAAGACATCAGGGTCTGGATCCAGCTCTGCCACTACTTTTGACCAAAGGCAGCCCCTCCAGCCCCTACGACTCATCTATGAGTTAGAGAAAGACTAGTTTATGGTTCATGGTCCCATAAGGAGTATTTGCATAGGGAATCATTTAAGGGACCTCTGAACGCCCCAGATTCTGAATTTCAGAATTCTGTGTGTATGTGTATTCCATACCTTTAATCAGAGTTTCTGAAGGAGCCTGTGGCCCTCCAAAGTCTAAGAGCCACTAGTCTAGATGCTTCAAGATCCTGCCAGTTCTAATATTTGATTCTTCTAGTCTTAATCTCAGCGTCTCTCATTTAAGTGCTTCCTGGTACATAGTCTATGTGTAACTAGAGATACATGGAAGAATACATTTGGCGAGAGGCTGTGTGTGACAGAAAGTAATGGGATAGAGATTATCAGTGTTATAGGAATCCAGGGAGAGAGACTGGTGGAGTCTGGAGGTGGGGCTTGAGCTGAACCTTGGGGAATGAGACCAGGGCTCATTCTGGTTCTGTACTCTGACTCTGTTACCTAGGTGGTTTTAAAAGCATACTGGTGGCAGGATCCCATACCAGGCTCGTTATCCCATACCACCCTCCTCTGCCCTTTTATTTCCTTTCCCTCCAATTCCTTCCCTTCAAGGGTATTTTTAAAAAGCTCCTCCTTGTGACTCCAAAGGACAGCCAACGTTGAGAACCATAAAGTGCAGAGGAAGAGAAAGGAATATTTGTCTAGAACACTAGGAGTCCAGGGACAAAGGTTGGAGGTAAACAGGTCTGGTGCTGCTGCTGCTGCGTCACTTCAGTTGTGTCCAATTCTGTGCGACCCCATAGACAGCAGCCCACCAGGCTCCCCCGTCCCTGGGATTCTCTGGGCAAGAACACTGGAGTGGGTTGCCATTTCTTTCTCCAATGCATGAAAGGGAAAAGTGAAAGTGAAGACGCCTCTTAGCGACCCCATGGACTGCAGCCTACCAGGCTCCGCCGTCCATGGGATTTTCCAGGCAAGAGTACTGGAGTGGGGTGCCATTGCCTTCTCCGAAGCAGGTCTAGGTTGTAAAAAGACCTACCTGAGTAGAGCTGGGAACATGTTGGATAGATCAGGCAGGCTGATTTGGCAGCCAGGGCAGGGGAAGCCCCTTGAGGGTTTGCGCAGAGGAGTTACCCAATAAGGGTATTTGAAGAAGATAGACCTGGTTGGAGTGCAGGAGGGGGATGAGCTCAGGTTTTTGCAATAGTCCAATTAGGTATTGTGCAATTTAAACCAACTGCCCTATTGCTCTGCTGGGCCAGTGTCAGGCCATTGGAGCAGCCTTCATGCAGGTGCAGCCTTCATGTACGACAGGGACCATGTCTTGGAGTCATTGATTTATTCTCATGCTGTCACCCACACGCCCTGATAAGCACACGGCAGGGTAAAATGAACACTGCTCACTCTTAGATAATGGAGGAGACAGGGAGGCTCTGGATGAAGATCTTGGAATTCAGATTAATGATTAGGTAAGTATCAATAATTAACTTGATGAGGGTTTTATCTGGATTGGTATGAGAGACTGTGAAGGAATACTGATAGACATAGGATAGAAATGGTAGAGATTATGGTTAGCATTGGGCAGTTGCTCTGAAAATCCAGGGTTTCCACAGAGGAAGAGAGAGAGTCCCGATGAGGTTTGAAAATAGGGAACTTTGGTAACTGGGGGTGATCTTTTGAGAGATGGTTGATAAATTAGTTTAAACTCAATTGTTAACAAATGGAAACAGAGATTCTGTGTTGGCAAGCTTCTTCCTCCAAGACTGTACATTTCGTACATGCTTGTTAACTATGCTGGCAGATAGATGCTCGTTCCCCTGCCCAGCGCTCCCCGTTTTCCTCACTTAATACCCAGGGCTGTTGCTGGTGGAACAGAGCCCTTCCTCTTAGTCTAGTTCATCCTGTGTTGTGTTTTTGATCATAGAACAACTTTGAATGGCAGTCCGTAAACATTTGAAGACTTTTACTCTCTTTTTTTGGTAATGGTTTAGGGTACCCTCTTGGCATGTCCAACACCCTAGGTACCCATTGATACTGAGTTCTGAGTACTTCCTCTTTCCCTGAACCTCCCCCAGGTGACTATCTTGTTCAGCCCGTTGTCATCCGATTGGATTCTCATAATAGCCTCTGGCCTCTAGTCTCTTCCCCATTCTAGTGTATAATGCACAGTGCAGCTAGAATGATCTTCCTCAGCAAAAAAAAAAAAATAAGCTGATCCTGTCACCTGCTTCCCCTGTCACACACACAGTGTCTCCTCCATTATCTACAGGGTAAAATGCAGACTCTGCCCTGGGCATGCTGCGTGTTTCGTAGCCAGGCTTCATCCTGTTCTTCCAGTTAGTTACTCTTGCTCCCAGGTCCTGGCGTCCGAAGAGCCTGCTGCTTTCTAGACCCGCTGGGCCCTGCCATGACTTGGCACTTTGCCTCAGCTGTTCCCTCTGCTGGGAATGCCTCCTTTACTTCTCAGACTCTCCAGTCCCACCTCCAAGTCCTTCAAGGCCTCATTATTTCCATGTTGAATCCTGAGCTCTCTCAGGTGGAGCTAGCTATTTGAGTGCTCTGAGTCATCACAGGACTGCATCGCTGGGGAAATAGCAGTGCTTTCTGGATTTAATGTACAGTTCTGTAAGCCTGTCCCTCCCACAGACCCTAACTTCTTCCAGGGTAGGAGTGATGGCTTATTTGCTGACCTCGTAGATCTTCAGCACTTAGCTCCTAGCCTGGCACCTCAGAGACCTCAGATGTTTGAGTTCCCTCATTCGCTCAGTTAACAGATGAGTGCTTACCACTAGGCACTGTTCTAGATGCTGGAGCACACTGGTGACCAAAACACCCCAGGGTCTCTGCCTGGCTTACAGTTTTGTGGGGAGAAACCAAGATTAAACATAATAAATAGGAGCACAGTATAGTATATTGAAAGGTGATAAATGCTAAAAAAAAAAAAAAAAAAAAAAAAAAATAGGGCAGTGGAAGGTGTATTAGGAGTGCTGAGGGTTGGAGTGAAAGTTTAACTAGGGTGGTTGTGGTAGAAATAGAAATGACATTGGAGCCAAAACTTGTAGGAGTTGAGGCATGAATGAAAGAAGGAACCAGAAAACAAACAGTAATCACGTCTTTTCTTAGACTGTTCTCAAGATTTCACATTACCATGTCCGTTAACCACTTTGAGGAGCCCTGTTTTCTAGACTCGTCACCGCCTCCTACTGCTTTTCCATCTTCAGATCTTAGAATCTGGACTAAATGTCCAACTTTCATCTCAGCTGATAAACATTTCAGCTTCTGAAATTACTGGGCCCCTGCAGGTAGGAGGTCTTGGAACCATGAGATGGCATCACAGTTTCCTGGCTTGGACCACTGCCTCTTGGAGATTTGGGGTTTTCTCTGTGGCTCTCACCTTGTTATTGTTGTTCAGTCGCCCAGTAATGCCCGACTTTTTGCGACCCCATGGACTGCAGTGCGCTGGGTCTCCTGGTCCGTCACCATCTCCCGAAGTTTTCCCAAGTTCATGTCCATTGCTTCGGTAATGCCATCCAGCCATCTCATCCTCTGATGCCCTCTTCTCCTTCTGTCCTCAGTCTTTCCCAGCATCAGGGACTCTTTTTCTTCATCTAGTTCAGTCCATGTTTATTTAGTGCCACGTGCCAGATACCGCCCAACTAACTGGGGGCACCCAGATCAACACATCATAGCGTTGACTACAAGTGGCTCCTAAACGGCTCTCCTGCTCCTCACAGGGAAGTCATTACATCAGCAAATCGTGACCTTGGACAGGCGTTCTAGAGCCAAGTAGGGATTCCTTCTGGCAGTGTGGCTAAGTTGGGAGTACAGATTATACACTGGCATAGTTTTCTGCCAAGTCCTAACTGCATTTCTCTTGTTCTGGATACCCCTGTTTAGCCACCCAGGCCCCATTGCCTGCTCCCTTTGAAGTTTGCATTTATTTTCTTTGCTATTATGGTTTTTTCCTTCATACCAAATACAAGACTTTCTTGGGCTTTAGAGCAGTTTGCCAAAAATCAGTTCACAGAATGATCAAATTGACATACTATTGATTCACCCAAAGTTTGTTCCTGCTAGTTGTCGGTACAGTTTAGAGCAACTAGTGTTTCACTGAATTCATCTAGCGTACAATATATTTTTAGAGAGAATGATAATTTCTTGAGAATTTGATATGTCACTGTCATATACATCATGAATGTCAAGGATTGGTTAATGTTAGTGAAGTGGGTTTATCTCTTCCAAACGTTTTTAATCTAGTGTACTGACTTTCTAGGGAAGCCCAGTTGGCTCAGTGGTAAAGAATCCACCTGCCAAGCAGGAGTCATGGGTTTGATCCCTGGGTGGGGAAGATCCCTGGAGAAGGAAATGGCAACCCACTCCAGTATTCTTGCTTGGGAAATCCCGTGGACAGAGGAGCCTGGCGGACTACAGTCCATGGGGTTGTAAAGAGTCGCTCATAGCTTAGCGACTAAACAGCAACAGTTGACTTTCTGACTTCTCTTAGTTAATGAATTTGCTTTCTAGAGTGAGAAAGGGTGGAGTTGGAAGCTGAGCACAGAAAATAAAACCTATGCCTGAGAATGTCTTCACTGATATCCACATGCCCCTGTCACATATCCATGGTAACTTAAAAACCCTATTCAAGGGAAACCTTGCTTATTCGTATAGGAAATAACACGCACGGTGCTGAGGTGTTTGAAATACGAAATAAGGAATAAAGTTGACATTCAACTTAGTTGATGAGAAATGAAAAAAAAAAATGTACATTTGGGTTACATGACCCTTGGTAGCCATTTGCACAAGAAATCCAGGTAGATCACACTGTGAAGCCGAAACCTTTAATGGGAAAGTCTGGTGTTCGGGGGCGGGGGTGGGGGCGACTCCTGTGAGGAGCCGTGTCGGATGTGCACTGACCTTTTCCACTCGCATCCTCGGCCTTTGCTTCTTGCAGTGGACGCCGTGCTCCATTCCTTGTTTCCCTGAATGTCAGTCTCATTTCTGTTTCATGTTTCAGTGTTCTCTCACAGATGCTCAAATCTCTGAATAAAAATAGAGCAGTGGGGAATAAGAGCGACAGTTGGTATCATTGCATGGTTCCGAGCTTACAGGGGATTTCTGCTCATGATTCAGTGTTCATCATGACGTGGCTGAATCAAAATTTTTTCAAGTTGTTTTTAGGATGTCTCCATTGGTTCTTGTTTTACTGAGCATTTATATCAGACATAGCTCTATTTTTCTCTCCTGTTATGATGGTCATTTGGTGACCATTTTCTTTATCTAGCAGACTTAATATTTCTTTTCTCTCATTTTTGAACATGAGAGAATCAAAGTTTAGTGACATATACATGGGAGAGGCCTAGGAAAACTGACTCACTCCTATATTTGTTAATAATCACATATTCAAGGGATAACTCATTTGACCAAGGGGTATTTTTAAATGTACTCTTGGATACATAGTGTTTATTAATATTTATTTGGGACATTAATATCCATATTCATGAAAGAGAGCTCTCTTTTTTGCTTTGTCATCTTCTTGCATAGATCTTATGCTAGTTTTTTATTTATTTATTTATTTATTTTTTTTATGCTAGTTTTTTAAAAAAAAAGATTTTGGAAGCTTTTTTTCTTTATCTACAAAGATTTGTTTTTTTCCTTTTTTTGTGGAAAATTTCAAACATATATAAAAGTAGATAAAACAATGTAATGAACAAACCCCCATGGATCCATCAGCTAGCTTCAACAATGGTTTATATTTGGTCACCAAAGTGGAATTATTTTACAGCAAATTGCAGAACATCTAAATATAATTTTTTAGTTATTAAAAAATTTCCAACTAATGCATGAATAGATTCTCCTTATCTTAAAAAAAAGAAAAAACATAGATTAGGCCAAAGTCCCTTTGACCACTATTCCCACCTCCTAGCTCCCTCCCCAGAGGTTGTCGCTGTTATTACATTGGTACGTGTACTTCTTTGTCGATAGACTTCCTTATGTGATCTTTTTCTCTCTTTTCTTCTTTAGATATTTAAACAATATGTAACTTATGACGTTTCTCCAGTTAGAATTGTGAAAGGGCAGGATTAAAGATGTTCAGACAGAACAACAGAAGTGGGGCCCCGTGACTAGACGTAGACTGAGGCGATCTGGAAGTGTGCCCAGCTCTGCTGCTCACCAGCTATAAATCCTCTGGCAAACCACTTCTCTGAGTCAGTTTCCTCATGTATAAATTGGGGATCTAGTACTTATTTTATAGGGCTGTGTGAAGGTCAGATAAGTATGTGTGTGAAGTGAAAATCGCTCAGTCGTGTCTGACTCTTTGTGACCCCATGGACTATACAGTCCATGGAATTCTCTAGGCCAGAACACTGGAGTGGGTAGCCTTTTTCTTCTCCAGGGGATCTGCTCAACCCAGGGATCGAACCCAGGTCTCCCACGTTGCAGGTGGATTCTTTACCCTCTGGGCCATCAGGGAAGCCCAAGAATGCTGGAGTGGGTAGCCTATCCCTTCTCCTGCAGATCTTCCCTACCCAGGAATCGAACCGGGGTCTCCTGCATTGCAGGCTGATTCTTTACCAACTGAGCTATCAAGGAAGCCTATGTGTGTGAAAGTATTTTGTAAAAGGCAAAGTATAGGACTTTAATTATTGCTCAAGTGAGGGCATTCTAAGCCTGAGGAGAGAAAAGTAGTGTTTGCATAGTACCTTTGTTCTATGAGGACATTTCTAAGGATTAATAAGCCTTCATTATAGCGATGAGAAGGGGCATTGCAGATTGATGTTGATGGCAAGCTCAGAACATTATTTTACAGGCTATTGTTGGAGGGCAGTTTTGATCTTGGGATGGGTGCAAAGGAATGAGTTTGCCTTGAAGGCCACACTTCACGTGGCCTAGGTATGTCCTCTACCTCTGTTCAGAGGGATGCTCCCTTGGGAGTCAGACTTCAAGACTGCCTGGGTGAACACCTAGCCTTTCCGCTCAATAGCTGGTAACTGAGGAAAGTGCTTCACTTCTCAGCCTTTGTTGTTGTTCAGAAGATCAGTCGTGGCCGACTCTTTCCAACCCCCTGGATTGCAGCCCGCCAGGCTTCCCAGTCCTTCACTATCTCTCAGAGTTTGCCCAAACTCATGTCTATTGAATGGGTAATGCCATCCAACCATCTCATCCTCTGTCGTCGCTTTCTCCTCCTGCCCTCAATCTTTCCCAGCATCAGGGTCTTTTCTAATGTGTCGGCTTTTCCCATCAGGTGGCCAAAGTAGCTTAACCTTAGTTTCCTTATTTGTAAACGTGGGCAAATAATACTTCTTCGTGTACCTAGGACATTTTATAGAGAGAACACATTTAAGGAAGTGCTCATCATTACTGTATTTTCCCTAATGTTATCTGACCTCACCCTTAAATGACCAGCAACCCTGCTGTCTCTCTTTCAGGTAGGAGGTGTGCAGTGCTTGGGGGGAACAGGTGCACTTCGAATCGGAGCTGAGTTCTTGGCGCGCTGGTACAATGGAACAAACAACAAGGACACGCCCGTCTATGTGTCCTCGCCAACCTGGGGTGAGTCCTGTAGCTGTAATGAGAGGAGAAACAGAGGAGCCAGGGGAGTTATCCCCACAAGTCTCACCGCTTACACTGAAAATGTATGCCAGCCCTGGATCAACTAACGGTGAATGGCTTGAGCAGCGGATTATGGCAGGACATGGGTAACCTGATGCTTAAGTTCAGATTGGCAGTGCTTTTTCCCAAGAGTCTTGGCGAACTTGTGTTTTAGTGAATGTTGAACCTTCCCGGAGGAGGGAGATCCCTCTGCAGTGGGGTGTAAATCAGCATGACGACAACTGGTTGAACTTGTTCTTGGTTACAGTCATTCCTCTCCATCTTAACCTCTCACCTCGTGTCCCCCAGTAGACATGGAGCCTGTGACGGCCCTGGAAGCTGCCTTGTGTCCTTTCCGTTTATGCCTCCTAGTGTTTGTAAAACATTTAACGTTTTACCCCTTTGCTTGCAGAGAATCATAATGGTGTCTTTATTGCCGCTGGATTTAAAGACATTCGGTCCTATCACTATTGGGATGCAGCGAAGAGAGGACTAGACCTCCAGGGTTTCCTGAATGATTTGGAGGTGGGTGATTAGAAGAGAAAAAGTGGACAGAATGCCAAGGTTTCAGGCAGAGTGGGGGACAGTCTTTGGATCAGTTGATAAGTGAAGAGTCTGAGCATCCTCCCCAAGCCGGTGCTCTTTTCTGAAATGGCACTTAGGAGGGAGTGCCTGTCCTGTGTGCCCCTGACTCTGCCCCACCACGTCCCTGCTGGCGTCAGAGCTGACATGGCTTCCTTCTCCCCAGAAAGCTCCCGAGTTCTCCATCTTTGTCCTCCATGCCTGTGCGCACAACCCGACTGGGACTGACCCGACTCCGGAGCAGTGGAAGCAGATCGCCTCCGTCATGAAGGTAACTGCCTTTTCAGAGCCACTCTTACAGTGGTGTGTATTAACAGTTGATGTATTCAAAAGAAGTACCTGTTTACTGAAGCATTTGGAAAATGGAGAAAAGCCCAAAGAAGAAAGTAAGTATTAACTATAAATTCCATTACCCAAAGAAAGCCGCTGATAGCAATCTGGTATACAGAATGTCAGGCTCTTTTCTTTTTCAATATTTTTAGTGTAGTTATACATGCTTAAGTGTGTCACGTTACACATTGATTAAATCACCTGATGGTTGTTTAGAGCCCAGGTTTCTTATTCTTGTGAACAATATATGTAATAAACCTTTTTATGATTTCTTTGGGATAACTTTCTACATTGTAATTTCTAGCTCAGGGAGTGTGTGTGTGTGTGTATTCATTAACGTATTTAAAGAATGCTTCTTGATAAACTGTTATGTACCAGGGGCCATGGGCGTACAATAGTGAGCAAAGCAGAGGCGGTCCTACCTTCAGAGAGTGTGGCCTGTTCGGGGAGATGCCGTGTTGATGGGGTGCCGTTGAGGCACATATCCCAGACTTTGGGGAGTGTGTGTCTTTGGGAGGGCTGATGGTAGCAGAAGAAGCTTTCCTGGAAGAAATGGTTTCCCTGTTTAGCTTTGAAGGATGAGGATAGGTTGGGGCTGACAGGGAAGGAAAGTTTCCTACAGAGGGAAGGACACTGTCAAAAGCCCAAGACAGAGGTCTTGGTCTATTTAAGGAAGAGAAAGTAATTCTTGCTATGGGCTAGAGTTCCAGGGGAGGGGCTGAGTGACAGGCCAGGCCCTGCGCTGAGGCCTCAGACTTGATTCTGAGGGCGGTGGGGAGCCCCTGGAAACCTTTGATATCCTGGAGTGACATGATCAGTTGTGCCCTGTTGGCAGAGCAGCATCATGACTCTCTAGGACTATGTACTTAAAGAAATGAGCTTTACTGATGTCATTAGATTTGTTGGTTGGTATTTAGGTGAACAGAGAGACAGACATAAAGTGGAGTTGGATACAGAAAGGAAAGATGTAGGAGGAACGGACAGAATGAGATGTTCCTTCCAGGCATCATTTGGGGAAGGAAGGCCTGTGTCTGAGGTTGGTTCCAGGAACATTTCCTGCCCTGACTCGCTTTGCTTCCTCGCAGCGCCGGTTTCTGTTCCCCTTCTTTGACTCGGCCTATCAGGGCTTCGCATCTGGCAGCCTGGAGAAAGACGCCTGGGCCATTCGCTATTTTGTGTCTGAAGGGTTCGAGCTCTTCTGTGCCCAGTCCTTCTCCAAAAACTTCGGGCTCTACAGTGAGTGCTCTCCTGCGTTACAGCCCAGCCACCCCGGCCCCACCCCCGCTGGAGCCCCAGGGCTGACTCCTGTCCTTCTTTTTAGATGAGCGTGTGGGGAATCTGACTGTGGTTGCCAAAGAACCAGATAGCATCCTGCGGGTCCTTTCCCAGATGGAGAAGATCGTGCGAATTACATGGTCCAATCCCCCAGCTCAGGGAGCACGGATCGTGGCACGTACCCTGTCTGATCCTGAGCTCTTTAATGAATGGTAAGGGGCTCACGCCCGATGGGTGAGGGGTGGGGATGCAGAACAGAGATTGTCCCATTACATCTCACTGTCTCTTCCTTTTACTTTGGCAGAGGCAGGACAAAACTGCTTGAGCCTCTTTGAGTGTCAGTTATTTCTCTAAAATAGGGCTGGCATCTACATGTGTGTGTAACACAGAATCAGGAATGTAGGAAGGAGGCCTTGGGTGAATGGGAGTTGCCTCTCCTCTCCCGCCTCCCAGGCTTCCTCCTCTTAAAGTCAGGAAATACAGGGAGGGATTTCTGTTAGAATAGCATTAAGTTAGTGCAACAGTTTGGGGGCTCTTCGTTCTTATCTAATTTATATGTATTTTATCCTATCCTTGAAACAGAGTAATTGTTGTGTAGTAGCTGAATCTGCAATCTCTACTTAATTAAGCCTGATAAAATATATTATTCTGTCTTGAGCAGCACCTTGCTGAAGTGTGAGTTAAAACATAAGTGGTATTACAGCCAGTCTACCCGAGACTGGCCATAAACTCCATCAGTGAATATAGTCCTTCCCTTCTGTCCAGTAAGTCCATGTCTCTGGTCTCCTTATCTACCCATCCAGGCATCAACACACCATAATAGATAGGTTCTGACTCTGTTTTTAGCTTATAGATTAGATGACACTTAAAAAATGTCTACGTTTTTGCATGCCATCTCTGCTGCCTGTGTTGGTATTCATATTGCTGTCCACTCAGGACAGGTAACGTGAAGACAATGGCAGACCGCATTCTGACCATGAGATCTGAGCTCAGGGCACGATTAGAAGCCCTCAAGACCCCAGGAACCTGGAACCACATCACAGAGCAGATCGGAATGTTCAGCTTCACCGGGTTGAACCGTAAGTGGCCCGCCCACCTGGAACGCTCACCACTGGACACGGCACTCCTCACAGGCAGTGTTCCTGGGCCTGGCTCCCTGAGCCGTCGCCCATTTGGTCAGCCAGACTTTGGACTGGAACTAGTTTGATTTTCTCAGTGTGGCACCCCCCCTCCATCTCCTGGACCCCTGGGGTTTCAGAAGAGCATTGTTGTGGCCCACTGTCCTGATCATAACTCAGATATCTTCATTTTGGTGGGCTCGGGAAGTGGCTCAGGGCTGACTGGGAAGTAATAGGATATGTACCTTGGAACCTTGATTTATGAAACGTCTTTTATAAATGCTCAAGCACCTTTTGGCTTGTCCTTAATCTTAAGTATAAACATTACCTATGATTTTCCAGGGACTTAATTTCTTAACAGGTCTTTCCTAGTCTCCAAGCATTGCCTGGGTTATAACATTCTGTCTTTATAAAAAAGAGCTTAGATTTGTAGTTGGAATTCAAAGCCGATTGAAAGTCTAGTAGGCAGCCTCACATGATCTTGGTCAGCCATCAGTGGAGCATATCAGCGATGGGCCGTCCCGTCTGATGAGAGAGGACGCGTCATTTAGTAAATTATTCCCAAGCACCTCAAGTCAAGCCACTGTTCACAGGGTGCAGATATGACCTTGGGTGGCACTTGTGTCCGAGTGGCTCTAGAGACAGATATGTGCTTTTGGGTTGTAAGGAACTGTCAGAGGTGCTGGTAGGTCCTTTAAACAAGGGCCATCAGTGCACCTGTTTGAATTGGGCTCAGAAAAAAATTGGTAGAGATTATAGAGATTATGTTTTGTAGACCCACAGAGATACTTTGGGTAAAATGAGGCTACGTAAGAAAGTAAACGGATAGCTTAGTTAACCTTGCGTGTCCTCACCATCCTGATGTGGGGAATTAGTACACTGGGCTAAGGAAAATCATCCTTATACAATTTTTAAGATATTAAGTGTAGTGGAAATGGTAGTAGTAGTAAAATGGAAATGGCTTAGTAGTAATATTCTGAAAGCTCACAAGGTGGAGATGTCGTCCCATAAAATATCCGTATTGTCCTGCTGTCCAGCGTAGGGACTTAGTTTTATTATGGATTGGAAAATGCTGAGAATAGACGTGAGCTTATAACATAAAGCTGTATATGTAGAACTTGGCATCATTTACCCACCCCTCCCTTTAAAAAAAAAAAGAGAAGGGTTTTTTTTTGTGCTCCCAACATTTTATTAGGAAAAATTTTACACATACAGAGAAGTTGGAGGAATTGTACAGTGAACTCCATGTGCATAGCACCTCGCTCTTACCGTTCTCATGCTGCAGAGCTTCCTTTACTACATTTCATTTATCAGAACAGGGGCTTTCATCCTGAAATGATGTTTTTAAAATTGTGTATGTTACCCTTTTTCTAGGGAAGGAGTCCCTAACTTTTACTCGCTTCTCAAGTGTGGTACTCCCCTCCCCCACAAAAGTAGAGGAGTTTCGTTTCTATTTAAAAAATGAAGGTGGAAGTCCTGTATCCACATCTACCCCTGGGGCATGGGCTTAACAAGCATGCTCTGTTGGGAGTTACAGTGCCTACCTCAAAATTCCAGATCCAGTGAATAGCTGTGGGCCTTGGGAAGGTCACGTAGCTTCCATCTATGCCATCTGTAAAAGGGGGTGATAACTGAGCTAAGATAAAGGGAGTGGAGCACTGCCTAGCACAAGTGCTTGCTCCTCTAATGATTATGATTTTATTACCATGTTAGTCTGCTTGGGCTGCTGTAGCAAAATGCCGTCGACTAGGTGGTTTAAACAAGAGGTTTATCTCTCACAGTTCTGGAGACTGGGAAATCTGAGCTCAGAGTACCAGCACCATCAGGTTCTGGTGGGGTTCTCTTCCTAGCTTGTAAATGGCTGTCTTCTTGCTGTGTCCTCACATGGGGTGGAGGAGGGAGGGAGAGAAGGGGAGAGAAAGAGAGAGCTCGTCCGTGAGTAGGCTCTCTGGTCTCCTCTTAGGAGGTCAGTGCTCCCATCACACATGCTTACCCTCATGACCTCATCTAAACCTGACTCCACTTCCTAATACTATCATATTGGGGGTTGGGGCTTCAACATATGAATTTTGGGGGGACACATTCAGTCCATAACTATTAATATTATCCTGTTCTCTCAAACTGATGGTGTCTTAAGGGTGCTAATTACTTAAGGGGAAAAAAATCACCTAAAATCCACTAAATGGCTTTTACAATAAATCACAAAAGCTCTAGAGATTATGGCAGAAAGGAAGTACAGACAGT
Organism: Bison bison bison; assembly: GCF_000754665.1. Lineage (NCBI taxonomy): Eukaryota > Metazoa > Chordata > Mammalia > Artiodactyla > Bovidae > Bison > Bison bison. The sequence goes on from NW_011495018.1 coordinate 30,673,398, forward strand.
CCCTTCCCATTTTGTCCACAAGCGTTTCTGCAGACTCAGGGGAAAGCCCTCCTGTGTCTGTGTGAATGACAGTTGAGATGCGCCAGGCCTGAGAGGTCTCTGCAGTTTTCAGCCTGTGAGTTCACATACACAACATTTATCCAGTAGCTCTCATCTCAGGGCCTTGTCCAGTGTACTGTGAAAATGAAGTGTCAAAGGGAAGTTGCTCTAGGTGCTCAGAGTTAAGCAAATACAGTTGAAGAAACAGATAAATGAAGCGATTCTTAACAGTTTTTCATATCGTGGGTTGGTCTTGAGTCTATGGGTTTGGTTGGGTTGATGGGCTATCCCAGTGAATGTAACATTCAAGGTTTGATGGACACGTAGTCCCAGATTAAAATTCCCATCAGGAAAAACCATGTTAAGCTTTCTGGGGATTAGAAACTTAGCTCATGAGAGTAGCTTCCAGAATCTGTTGAGCATTAGTTACTTCTTGCTATGCCAACCTAACAAAATAACTCCTATTGTTTTGCTTCTCTGTGAAGGGGGAAAGAAGGAAATTGTCACTATAATGGACTCTTTGGACCTCCATTGCTTAAAGGATTCTTTCTGCTCTGATTATATGTCTTTTTTGGTTTTCAACAGCCAAGCAGGTTGAGTATCTGATCAATGAAAAACACATCTATCTGCTGCCAAGTGGTCGGATCAACATGTGTGGCTTAACCACCAAAAATCTAGAGTACGTGGCCACCTCCATCCATGAAGCAGTCACCAAAATCCAGTGAAGAAACAGCACTCACACCAGCACCACCAAAGCGGTCCTCTGTTTCATGTGTTCCCTGCCTGCACAGACCTGGTTGTAAACATCACAACTAGATTAGAGACTACTGAGGGACAGAGACGGCTCCTCTGGTAAAGTGGCTCCTGTTTAAATTGGCCCCTCAGGAAAAGCACATCTCTTGAAAAGAAATAGGGGCCTGGGATTAGAGCCATTTTGGAGGTCAGAGCAAATTAAGGTTTTTATTTGAAGAATAAAAAGGTACTTTGATAATGAAACTTAAATGTCTTGCCCCCTCGCTGGAATCAGGAGTACTGCCCGTGTCACTCACGTGCTCCCGTGTGTTGGTTTACTTCGCATCAAGTCGAGTCCCAAAGATGAAGTTGTCTGAAGAGCCAAGTGTGACTGTGGGTGTTGGCTGTGTCATTAAAACTCCTCATCTCGACCCAGAGTGTCTGTCTCCCTGCTCTTTCTGCATGGTTGTGTCCCTAGCCCTACGCTTGAGTTCTTTAGGGTGACCAAGGTAAGAAATGTATTTATGTCTCACCCACACCTTTAACTGAGATGGAAGTTTCACAGAACAGTGTTCACCCTTACTGTGCGTAGTGGATTCCGTCTTCTGTTCTATCAGTCATGTTCCATTTCACTGAAGTAATAAAAGTAAAAGTGCTGATCGAACCCATGGACTTGATTTTGTCATCCTCTAATGGGTCGTAACCCACAATTTAAAATGAATGCGATGGTGGGACTTACCAGTTGCCAAAGAAAATACTAAAATGTATTCTTGTGGCCTGCCTCCCTTTGTGAACTCACCATCCCACAGCCTTTTGTCAGTTCTGTCCTTCAGGGGCCAGCCATCATCTTATATCGGAGAAGGCAATGGCACCCCACTCCAGCACTCTTGCCTGGAAAATCCCATGGGCGGAGGAGCCTGGTGGGCTGCAGTCCATGGGGTCTCGAAGAGTCGGACACGACTGAGCGACTTCACTTTCACTTTTCACTTTCATGCATTGTAGAAGGCAATGGCAACCCACTCCAGTGTTCTTGCCTGGAGAATCCCAGGGACGGGGGAGCCTGGTGGGCTCCTGTCTATGGGGTCGCACAGAGTCGGACACGACTGAAGCGACTTAGCAGCAGCAGCAGCATCGTCTCATATTACACAAGAAACTGAACTTCTGGATTCACAGAAGGGTTGACATCACTCAGGGTGATTCTAAAGCTTAATCCCTCCCTGTAGTTGGAGTGCCTCAGTCTATTGAAACGATTAGAGCCACTTACACATAGATCGTGTTTTTCCAGGGAGTCCAAGGCCCCCTCCAGATGATAGTTTAGTAGAATTTCAGCCTTACCTCAAACAAGAGGGCTACGACTTGGCATTTTAAAATATTGAAAAATAACTCTTGTTATGTTAACAGGATCTGCTATGTTATCCTGCTACAAGATCTGTTATGTTGACAGGCATCCTTTTTAGGATGCCTTTGAGTTGTTATAAAATCCTATAGATTTTTTTTTCCAGACTAGAAGAATATATTTGCCATGCATGTCCCTGACAAAGGATTACTATTCTGAGTTACAAAGGATTACAATCCAGGATTTTGTAATTTTTAAAATCCTACATATTAAACATTAAAAGAAAAATACAAATAACTAGAAAAAAATGAACCAAGGACATGAATGGGTAAATCAGAGGGAAAGCTCAAATCAAGTATAAACAACGAAAAGGCTCTGAACATTCCTAGAATAATGGAAATATAATTAAAGTAGCAAGATACCATTTTACACTTACTACCAGATTGGGGAAATGGAAAATGTGGCACAAACATGTTGGAGAGCATTTTGGCAGCATTTTGAAAAGCTGAGGATGTATGTACTGTACATTCAAGGGGTCATAAGCAGTTTATGTACACACTTTAGAGAAACTCACATGTGCACATGGAGAGAGGCTTAGGGTTGGACAGTGACCAGGGCACAGTGAAGAGCACATCCGGGCCAGTCTCAGGACTGGACATGGTACCGGAGCTGTGTGTGTGAGTGAGGGTAAAGCTCATGGTTAGTTCTGAGTGGATGAGAGGTGAAATGAGATGTCATTTATGATATCATCTCTTAAAATGTGCCGCACACTGTGGTTGCTTATGAGTACATACGTATGTAATAAATTTTAAAATATAGGTAGGAAAGGTATACCTCAATCTCGGAAAGGTGAAAGGGAGTAAGACGGTGAGATGCTTCACCTGTAACTAATATTTTCTTTAAAAATTACATATCTAAGGGAAATCTGAGAGGCTTCCCCGGTGGTCCAGTGGCTAAGACTCCACGCTCCCAATGCAGGAGACTCGGGTTCGATCCCTGGTCAGGGAACCGTACCCCATGTGCTGTAACTAAGAGTTTGCATGCTGCAACTAAAAGATCTTTCGTGCTACAGCTAAGGTCGCAGACTCCCTGTGCTACAACCCAGACCTGGTGCGGCCAGATAAATAAAACTAAATGTTTCAAAAACGAAGGTCTGAGGAAAGACTTCATTGAATATGATTTATTGTCAGGCACTATTCCAAGCCCTTTATATATATCTATGTAGGTTCACTTAATCCTCAATGATAAATCAATGCAGTGGGCATTAATGTTACCATCACCCTCCACTGAGGAGAAAACAGGCACAGTGAATCAAGGGACTTGCCTAATACCAGTATCAGTCACGTGACTCACAGGTGATAGGGATCTGAAGCCAGGGAGTCTGGCTCGAGTCCACAAGTTTAACCTGTTCCTTAATCCTGCTGCCGGGCCTTCCTCTCTGAATCTCCTACAGCAGGAAGGGTGAGTACCGAGCAGCTCTCGGGGTCTCACAGCGTGGCCTGTGACTCCTTCAGTGCCAAGGGAGGGAGTTCTCTGTCAGAATTCAGTCTTTCTGGAGCCTCATCTGAATCTTTGCCCTTTGTGACTCAAAAAGGTACAAGGTGACCACATTTATCCAGGGCTGCCTCCTTCACTTGCCTCTCCCTTCCTGAAAATACCTGTCCAGTTTTTGACTCTTCCCTCACAGGAAGAGGAAAGACACTCCTCACCAATTCCTATCCCTCACCAGCTCCTCCTTCAGTGTCTGCCTGGAATAGGACACCATGTATCTCCTCCGGGTTCCTGACTTGTCAAACGGCACAGCAACCCCTTTGCCTTTCAAGGGAAGAGCCACACATCCCTCCCCAAGAACCCAGTTACACTAGAAGCAGACTTTCCCTCGGTGCAAGGCGAGAGCTCCTCTCCATTCCCTTATCCGATGAGCAGTGGCTGGAAGCGTTGTTCAGACAAATCTCATGTCACGATGGAGGATTCTGGAAGGAACAGAGGACAGTGGGAAGTCACTGGAATCGGGGACTCTAACGTTACTTAGCACTCAGGAATTATTTAGTCCTCAGTTCAGTTCGGTGTCTCAGTCATGTCTGACTCTTTGCAACCCCATGGATTGCAGCATGCCAGGCTTCTCTGTCCATCACCAACTCCTGGAGCTTGTTCAAACTCATGTCCATCGAGTTGGTGATTCCATCCAGCCATCTCATCTTCTGTCATCCCCTTTTCTTTCTGCTTTCAATCTTTCCCAGCATCAGGGTCTTTTCCAATGAGACAGTTCTTTACATCCGGTGGCCAAAGGATTGGAGCTTCAGCTTCAGCATCAGTCCTTCCAATGAATATTCAGAACTGATTTCCTTTAGGATGGACTGGTTGGATCTCCTTGCAGTCCAAGGGACTCTCAAGAGTCTTCTCCAACACCACAGTTCAAAAGCATCAGTTCTTCAGTGCTCAGCTTTATGATCCAACTCTTACATCCACACATGACTACTGGAAAAACCATAGCTTTGACTATATATGGACCTTTGTGGGTAAAGTAATGTCTCTGCTTTTTAATATGCTGTCTAGGTTGGTCATAGCTTTTCTTCCAAGGAGCAAGTGTCTTAATTTCAAGCCTGCAATCACCATCTGCAGTGATTTTGGAGCCCAAGAAAATAAAGTCTTTCACTGTTTCTGTTGTTTCCCCATCTATTTGCCATGAAGTGATGGGACCAGATGCCATGATCTTAGTCTGAGCCGCCAGGGAAGCATCTTGGTCCTCATGATTACCACAAATAACCCAGAGGAATCCCATACCCACTCCTTGGGCTGTCTTAGAATGGGAAGTTTCTGGGGCCAGGGGAGGGGCACCCAATGCCTCAGCCTGGGGATCACTCTGAGGCTTAGCAACCTTCAGGAGCTCCTGGAGCATAGGTACATGGCACTATCCTATAAATCTGGTTAAGTCAGCAAGTCAGGAACACTCAGTGTTGGGCTGCACTCCACGGGCCTGCAAGCCCTGTACGTACCCAGCCTCAAGACAAAAACAATAAAATTTTACAGTCTTTTTATTTTAATTTTTAAAAAATTAAAAAAAAAAAAGGTTGCATTGTGCTGCATGTGGAATCTCAGTTCCCCAACCAGGGATCAGACCTGCACCTCTTGCAGAGGAAACGTGGAGTCTTAACCACTGGACTGCAAAGGAAGTCCCTAAAATGCTACAGTCTTGAGGGGCCGATCAAGATTTTAGAAGTCATCAGCTGCAGCCTCTCTCTCCCAATGCAAGGGTCTCTTCTGTGTTGTCCCTGACTCACCACTTTTAACTGGGTTGGGTGGGGGGTTGTGTTCTTTCGATACTTGATGAAAAATCCCATTCTACTGATGGAGCATTTTCATTAAAGAGGTCTTTTACCTTGATCCAGAATTTGATTTCCATCTACCCTATCCCCTGGCTCCCCTCCTCCCTTCCTTTAAACCACACACACTAAATTTCTGGGTACTTTCTAACTGATGACCTTCCAAATATTTGAGAGTAGTAGTTGGTATTCCTTGCTTTTGCTTCTCCATGTGAAACTCCACCGTCCGTGATGCTTCAGTGTTTCCGCACAGATTATGGCTTCTAGATCCTTCACCACCCGGCTGGTTCCCCAGAGTCCTTCAGAGAACTCATGTCGGTGTGTGACTGGGTCTGGAGGATGCGAATGGATATGACCTCACACTCATCTCTCCATTACCTTTCATTTTATCTTCCTTTCTATCAGTATTTGTTCTCCTTCCTGTTTAAAAATGCTTGCCCTTCATAAGGGAATGAGAAAAACTGGAGTCCAGTGATTTCTACCTTCTGTTAGAAGGTAGAAAGACCTTCTGTCTTCCCAAACAGCTTTAAACTGAATTCTCAACAGGGGTGATAGGACCTCTAAGGTGGCAAAGATTGGTTCATGAGGGCAAAAGAAGGTCTAAAATATTAAAGTGGTTTTGTGGCCTTCCAAAGCAAAATCCTACTTGACAAAATCTTATTTCTGGGTATCTTATCAAAATCATAATTTCTCTTGTTGGGGAGAATTTGAATTTAGTATTTCTCTCTGGGGGGATTGCTAATGAAAAACCAGTTGGAAACACTTCTTTAAGCCAAAGTATACTTACCAAAGTGTGCAAATGTTTTTAGCATATAAAGAAGTCCCAATCTCATGAGAATCTGGCCTTCTTAATTCTCTTCTTACATGTCTATTCCCTGAAGTGTGTTCCTTTTTCCCGCTAGTGTTCACACGAATGGCCTTGGGCAAGTCTGGGAAAAGCTGGCCTTAGCCAGTTACACAAGGTTCTTTACTGCAGGGCCTCTCCGTGTGCCTCTACATGTAGGCACACTCGTTTCTTTCTCAAAACCACCCTGGGAAGGAGCATGGTCCCTGTGCTGTGTCACAGTCTGTGAAATAGGTTATGAATTGCTCAAGGTTCCATGGCCAGGAAGTGGTGAAGGCTAGGTGCATGAGTGTTGGGCCGATCCTATCTTTGAAGTTCACATAAAACCCCCAACAAAATAGCTATAAGTATCATTTATTTAAGGCTTCCCTCGTGGCTCAGATGATAAAGAATCTGCTTGCAACGCAAGAGATCTGGGTTTGATCCCTGGGTTGGGAAGATCCCCTGGAGTAGGAAATGGCAACCTATTCCAATTTTCTTGCCTTGCTTGGAGAAGGGAAAGTCTACCCACTCCAGTATTCTGGCCTGGAGAATTCCATGGACAGAGGAGCCTGGCGGGCTATAGTCCATGGGATTGCAAAGAGTCGGACATGACTGAGCAATTAACATCACATCATTTATTTACTGTTAATGAACTTTAGGAGCTTCCCAGCTGGTGCTAGTGGTAAAGAGCCTACCTGCCAATTCAGAGGACATAAGAGATGCAGGTTTGATCCCTGGGTTGGGAAGATCCCCTGGAGTAGGAAATGGCAACCCATTCCAGTTTTCTTGCCTGGAGAATACCATGGACAGAGGAGCCCGGTGGGCTACAGTCCAGGGAGTTTCAAAGAATCGAACACTACGGAGCATGCGTGCACAGTGAACTTTACAGCCTGTGGCAGCTCCTGGGAAGAATCGCAAGCAGTTCTCGTGCAGGTTGCTCAGTAATTGTCCTGTGTGCTGGTTGGAGACGGTAGTAGGTGAGAGATTCCAACCTTCCACAAAATCCATCAATACCTCAGTGACTGCCCACCTGTTGGTTGTCCCCTTGTTCCTGTCTTGGTTTATAACTATTCAATAAGCCCTCCCTGCTCCCTTGTTCCTTTTCCCAGCCTCTGGTTGGAAATCATTGGAATTGGGCTACTTTGGCTCCTCTCCAAAGGGCCTGCAGAAGTGAGCCAGTGTGACCAGCACATTGCTTCAAACGCTAGACTGGATCTGGCCGCTAAGACCTTGAACTTGGAAGGCACCCAGTCCAGTGCCTCGCAAACACAGGGCTCCGAAAAATGCCAGCGCTTCTCATTTTCATCCTCATGCTCGTTTCTTGTCTAAAGTCACACTCTGGCTTCTCATCTGGGTTTTACTTTCCGTTTCTGAAATTTGTTCTTGCAAGATCTTACCCATCTGACATCCCAAAGCAGAGTGCAGGGCTTTCCTGTAACCTTACCTGCAACCTCACACCTGGCCTTGAGAGGGGTGCCTCTTCAGGCAGGTGGCCCTCAGGTAAGGTAATTATGTGTGTGCCTCACCCCACCCTACATCTCATACGAAAACTACTTTGGAACTCTGAGATGCAGGGGCAAGGAAAACAGCCATAGTCCAGGAAAAGGATTTTTATTTTATTTAAAAATTATTTACAATGTATTGAGGCTTCATAAATACTTTATTTCAAAATCCTCTTTTTTTTTTTAACTTTCTTTTTTAACCTGAAGAAAATCTTGGGATGGGGTGGGGTAAAGGGAGAGGAGTGGTGACAGGCTCTTTAGGGGTTTTGCAAAGAGACGGGTGTAAAGCAACAGCAGTGACCTAAGGGGTAATGAAAGGAAGACCAGCCAGGCGCAACCCTTGGGTCAGTGGCCAGCTGGGCAAGAAGACTGCGTGACTGCAGACCTTGTTTGAAACAGCATTCACCGGTTTGGGTCAGAGGCACCCAGCACCAAGGGCTGACACTCTGGCTGTTTCTACCAGGCAAGGGTAGGTGTTGGGGGTGGGTGGTAGCTGTGTTATTTACGAGAAGTCATGCACTGCTGAGACTCAGGCAGGGCCAGGCAAAGGATGTGAAGTCAATAACACACTGCTGAAAAGGGTAAAGTCCACTTCCACATGCTGTGCCCCTCCTGTCTGCAGACACCTGCTGGGGTTTGGTGGGGACCCAGTTACGTGGGTGTACGCTGTGCAATACCATAGGGTATGCCAAGGACTTCTGACGATTTCCACTTGGTGGGTGCCAGCTTTCGCCATCGATTTGATGGACACTTGGGAAGACCATTTACAACTAAAAATCTGTCTCAAACTACGCAGTATTCACTTCATTCTGCATTGCAGAAACTCTGGGCTGAAAGTTCCACTAGTTAAAATAGTGGATTTTAATACTTTACGGGTCTGAGAACTTTGAGAATCATATGAAAGCTTTACCCTCTGGAAAACACACATAAGAAGGCAGACACTAAATTCTGACAGTTAGGGGTTTCATAGACCCTCTAAGTCCAACAATGGACCCCCCTGGAGTGACGGACCCCAAGTTAAGAACCCCTGAGGTAAATGTTCCCGTGGGTAAGCATTTTCTTTTGAGATGCAAATAACCCAGAGGAATGATCAGTTTCTCCACCCTCTATGTGATTATTGATTGAATGGGTATAGGGAGGTGGGAGTAATGGTTTTGGAGGAAGATGAGGGAAGCCTGAGAATTACATCCCCAGAGAAAAGTTAGGGAATGGTTTTGAGATGAGCACTGGATCACTGGATCCCTGATCGAGGGAACCCAATGGGTGGGATATACATCAGAAAGGGATACAGGTGTCCCAAAGACAACCTTCACTTCCACATTTTCCATAAGGCTGGCTCTGTGGTTTCTGATCAGTTTACTCTTCAAGCAGGTTCGTGCAGTCATCCTGCCATCTGGTGGTCACGCTTGGAATTGCACCTGTCCCAAGTGAAGCGAAGCGAGAATCAAGTTGCTCAGTCGCATCGGATTCTTTGCGACCCCATGGACTATAGAGTCCATGAAATTCTCCAGGCAAGAATACTGGAGTGAGCGTCCTTTCCCTTCTATAGGGGATCTTCCCAACCCAGGAATCGAACCCAGGTCTCCTGCATTGCAGGCGGATCTTTACCAGCTGAGCCACAAGGGAAGCCCAACATCAGGTGAAAATGGTGTTCAATGTACCAGCTCTTTCTGGTACTTTATTCAGAGATCTGGTACATTCTCAGAATAAAGTACACTCAGCTGACTTGACGGAGTGGAGAAAAGGGTGGGGGTGGAGGAATGGACAAAAAAAGAAGAGTGATTCTTCCATGTTCCTGTGTAATACACACTGAAGCCGCGTGAGAGCTTGCATCCTTCTTGGCTGACCTGGGCACTCTTTGGTTTGTCATGGCTAAAACTTTTCCACATATATATATATATATATATATTTTAAAATTTAAAACCTGAAGTTCCATCTCTGGCTCCCAAATGGGTTTCTCTTCTTCTTGCTCCTCCTCTTCCAGAGCGGATTTACTGATGGACTGATGACTACTAATCAGGAGCCAAAACAGATGTGTCCCTGGGAAATACAGTGACTTGAGGGTCCATCTTACATTCTTTTCATTCCAGCCGAGACACACCTCCCAGGCTGCTGGAACCCTCTTCTAACAGGAAACTGGTCACCAACAGTTTTCTGTCCTGTAACGTCACACGGCAGCATGACTGAGTCCTGCTGCTCTAATGTTCTGGAGAAATTCTTGGTGTGTCTCCCGAACTACCCCTCCTACCTGCTGCCCCAGCCTCCTTTGTTCTCTGCCAGTGGCACCTTTTGAGCTAAGGGAAGCATGAATATGGTGCCAAGGGACACCAAGGAACAGGAAGTGCATCAGGGGTTAGCCTAGAGTGGCATTGTCAGCCTGGGGTCATTTCTTCTGCAGTCCCAGACTGTGCTGTGGACGAGATCATTTCCAGCATGTTCCACTGAGGCACCTCCTTCCGTCACGGCCACCGCAAGGCTCTGAGTCAAACTGGAGGCGATGAGAGAAAATCTGCCACACCGATGGCTAGGGGTGAAGAGGTGGTAAAGAAAGCAGTACGCTCTGTCACCAGTGGGAGGCCTTGGGGAGAAGCAGACGATGGGAGGATGGGTTCTCCCCAGCGCTCTGGAATCTCACGCCCCCAGTGGACGCCAACAGCCCTGTCATGTGATGAGAGGCGTTAAGTTGGAGTTCTCCTCAGAGGTTCTCTCTCCATCTGGTGACCTCTTCCTTTTTCGACCACCTGAAAAACACATTTTCTAAGGGTCAGTCTGTAAGGCTGGGAGAACATGAGTACTCTCTCGGGGGCCCAAGCGCTCTTCAAAATAGAAGCAGGAATGGAGACAAAGCCCTCGATAGTTTGGCAGTAGCCTGCATTGTCTCCAGGTGCTGACATCAGCATATGCACGTCTTGAAGGATTAGAATGCACCTTCCACCTGAGATGACATCTCCAAAAAGCCACACGTCCAGACTAGTGCCAATATAGGGAGATTTCCTGGACGGGATCGAGCGAGGCCCACACGGTGTCCCAGGAGCATGCCTCCTCATCCTCAGCTCAAATGGTTGCCAGACACCCTCAGAAAGAAGACTGGTCTCACGGACGTTGATGTCCCTGAGCCAGAGGTGGCGGTGTAGCTGGGAGCCATCCCCAGGGACCTGCACTTTCTAGATCAGAGGCAACCTCCCTCTGCACTGGGGTATGTGGGGGTGGAAGGGTACTCTGTTCCCAGCTCCATTGTTTTTGGAAAGGACTATATTTCACCTTGTTCTCCCTGCCATTGACTTCCTTCCACAGAGGATATTGCTCTCCTTTTTATTGAGTTTCCTGAACACAAATTTTCTTTAAAAGACCAGATTGTAAGTATTTTAGGTTTTGCAGGCCATTTGGTCCCTGTTGCAACTACCCAACTCTGCCATTGTGGCCATCAAAGACTAGTGGGTTCTATAATCCAACAAAGTCAAAGTGAAAGTGTCTGACTCTTTGCGACCCTATGGACGGTAGCCTGCCAGGCTCCCCTGTCTGGGGAATTCTCTAGGCAAGAATACTGGAGTGGGTTGCCATTCCCTTCTCCAGGGGATCTTCCCAACCCAGGGATCAAACCCAGGTCTCCCACATTGGAGGCAGATTCTTTACTGCCTGAGCTACAGGGAAGCCTCCTTATTTTTTATAGGAATGGGCAGGGGAGGAGGTCAGGATTTGATCTGTGGCCATGGTTTACAGACTCCTGCCCTAGACAACTACCCACTGAATGGCACAGATGCCCAAACTATCAAGGGTGCAGTACCTGCCCAAACCCCATTACAGGTTTCCACAATTGTAGCTCATTAGGGTTCCCAAAAGGAGTCAATGGTTTCTCCTTCAGGAGTAAGATCCTAGCATGTTTTCGTACTAACCAGCTGGTGGGTGGTTTTCATCCTGGTAAAGAAGTACTCACTCAAGGTTCTCAGCAACTTCCTGCCCATGGTTTCCTCCAAGTCACTGCTGCAGGGGCTGGCCTCTGTGTCCACGTTGATATGACAACATTCACTATCTGATGCTGAGAAAAAGAAAAGAAGAAAGAACACAAGCCTTTCCACCTGAACACCCAGGGATCCAGGTAGGGTGTTTTTTGTCAATGTTCCTTGGCAGGTGAAAGCTCAAAACCAGAGCCAAGGCAGTGGTGGCTGTAACATAGAAGGGATGTCCAGGAAGAAAAAGGCTCTAATTACTTAGCAAGAGGCTTTTTAGGGCCACAAAAGGAACTAAGAAACAAGAGAAGAGGAGCAGGAATCCAACTTTCCAAGCACTGTTAGGTCAGACAGAGACGGGAACACGAGCATTTCCACTCAGTATCTGCCAGATAAGAAGCACCTTGGAGCACAGGCCGGGTGTCACCTCACACTCCTCTCCTTGCACGGACCCTGCAAAATCACAGGGCTCAGTAACAACTAAGCTCATGTGCTCTCTTCTCCCACCAAACCCAGGGGGGATTCAGAGAACTGCCTGATCTGAGAGCTGGAAAGGGACCCAGGCCCTGACCACCAATGCCT
>NW_011495018.1:30685784-30695903 GCF_000754665.1 Bison bison bison
GAATCTCACTGGGGAGGCAGATGGTGTGGTGGACTGGGCAAGTCATTTCCCTTCTCCGGGCGTAGGCCCTTTTGTGTCATACGAGGAGGATGGACTGGAATAATCTCCAAAGACTGGCCCATCTCCTCTATTCTCATTCCTTTGATATAAACTTCTTGCTACATGTGTTAGCTATTAAAATCAGTGTGCACAGGAGGAAAACCATCATTCTAAATTCAGGTCCTGGAGTTGTGATTATGCATATCCTTGATTTTCTGAGTTAGCTACAAGTTCAAACACGTTGTCTCACTGACTTCAAAAGTCTGTGAGCACTTGTCAGGCCACTGCTCTGGACCTGGGGGATCTCAGACTTTCGGACTGGGGTGGGTCTGGAGGCGGGATGGGTGCTGGCCTTGGGGTCGTTGGTGTAGGGGGCGGCAGAATACATGGAGATGACTAGCTTGATGAGGCAAGCATAGAAGGATCTCAGGACTGGTGGGACGCTTGGAGCTTGGAGCAACACTGCAGTCAAGACAGGAGTATTCAGTGTCTCCATAGGAGGTGCTATGATCTCAGAGATCAGGACAGATCCTACAGATTACTGCTAGTCTCAGGGACTCAAAGAAAGGGAAGAGCCCTGCCAGTAAGAGCAAAGGCTGACCTCAGTTTCCTAATCTACGTGCTCAATTGCTCATTTGTGTCCGACTCTTTGCAACCCCAAGGACTGTAACCTGCCAGGCTCCTCGGTACATGGGGATTCTTCAGGCAAGAATATTGGAGTGGGTTGTCATGCCCTCCTTCAGGCGATCTTCCCAACCCAGGGATTTAACCCAGGACTCCTGCATTGCAGGCGGATTCTATACTGTCTTGAGCCACCATGGAAGCCCTTCCTAATCTATAAATTAGGCCGAATAATAACTTCCTAATATTTAGGGAGCACAGTATCAGTACTGTGATGCGCCCTCCTATAAATGTTATTTCATTTCTGCTCAAAACTACTTCATGAAGTAGCCACCGTGATTTTTATCTATTAACATAAGGAAGAATTGGTTTCCTTGGATGCTCAGTGGTAAAGTACCCATCTGCTAATGCAGGGAAGTTTGATTCTGGGTTGGGAAGTTCCCCTGGAAAAGGAAATGGCAACCCACTCCAGTATTCTTGCCTAGGAAACACCATGGTCAGAGGAGCCTGGTGGGCTACAGTCCACGGGGACGCAAAAACGTCAGACATGACTGAGCGACTAAAAAACAAACATAAGGAAAGATATCTATTAAGCTAACGGAACCGAGTCTCAGGTTAAAGTAACTTGCCTAAAGTTGCCGAACTCCTAAATGGGGAAGCCGAGGTCTGAATCCAGGTGGAAACCCAGCTAACAGTGTTCTGAGAACAAACTACCGCGGATCTGATGCCTGGGAGAGGCATAGTAAGCCTTAATGTTCCTTCCCTGGTAGCATAAGGAAGTGGGGAGTTTTACGTGGGGGCTCTGGTCCCAGGCTTCCCTCACCTGGATCACCTAGGGCCATACCAGGACCCAACGGCCTTGACCCATTCCCCCTTTACTCCCACGGGACTCAGTTTCCCTCCCTGACCTGCTCTAGCGGGCACAGCGGCAGGAGACAGCGAGAGCTGTTGCGTGTTCTGCTCCTCAAAGTCGGTCATTTCCTCCTGGGTGAAGGCCATCTCCTTCATCCTCAGGTACACGACCTCGCCGGGACTTCTCAGCCCATCTGAGCGGCTGCCTGGGGAGGACAGTAAGTGTGTCACCTCCCTGCTCTGGAGGAGACCTGGGGCTCCCTGCGGACGAGACTGCAGCTCTGGGCGGGGCCGAGGACGGAGGCGGGGCCGAGGAGGGAGGCGGGCAGTCCCTGGCCGGGCTCATCACCTCCCAACCGGCTTACACGGCAGGCTGCTCCGGTGGCTCAGGAGGGTGGCAGCAGGGTCATCCTTGGGAGTCTGGGGTGTGCCCCGGGTCGTGGAGGCCTCCATGTCGGGGGACTGGGGTGAGCTCTCCATGTGGCAGGCGGTGAGCGCGTTCTGGTACTGCTGCCGTGTGACCTGGAAGATGGAGGCAGAGAGGTGGGTCGAGGTCAGAAGTTGGGCAGACCCCTCCCTGGACCTGGCTCACCTTCCTGAGCTCAGAAGCACCCCCAGTAAGGTTCTTTGGAACCTTTGGCCTTGGTGGTCTGGGATCCATGTTCTGGGGCCCAGCAGTTAAGGGGCAAAGAGGGAACCCCTTTGCCACCAGCGTTCTTCTGTTCATTTTTATTGGCTCTGGACTCTTACACATGGAGGAACCTTCTCCTGAGACCCAGGAGAGGATGGAAGGCCTTTCAGTTAGCAGGCGGTTGCCCATGGAGAGGTTTAAAACACAGGCTTATGTTGTTGCCAAGGGCCCTCTTCCTAACGGGCAGTCAATGGGGACTCAGCAAGAACAAGATCCCCAACTTGTGTAGAGGCTGAAATAAGAAACCTCCATATGAAGAACATAAACTTTGGCAAAACCACGGATAAAGTCACTTTATTACTACTGTTTTTTATAATGACTTCCATAATCATATAGGAATCCATTTGATAAATCCTTCAAGAAAGTAGTGCCAGGAAGAAGCTCCTTTCTGTAGATGCACTGTATACTTCTTTATATTGAATGAGGACTCAAATATCCACTAGGTTTCCTTTTTTTCCTTTTATGACAGGAAGCTCACAAATTTATTTATTTGCAGTAACAAACTCATTCCTGATAGTATTTGCACCAAATTGGCTTGTAATCTCAACTTTTTATTTAAAACATCATTGAGTTATTTATTTTTGGAAATCCTATGTATTACTGGAAGTGCTATAAATATACTAAAGAGATGGAACTGATGATTTGATTTTCAGATGTTGGTGAAGTGCTAATGTTACGCAGAAGAGTTTGCTTTTGCAGACAGACATTGGAATATGAGAATAAAACCTTCCATCCATTCAGTGCATTATGGCTTACAGAGCACTCAGGAATGCGTTATCTCCTTTGGGCACCATGGTTGCAGGGGGGTAAGCATGAGAGGTCCTGTGATGCCCATTTTACAAATAAGGAAATGACGTTCAGAAAGGTTGGGGATTTGCCTAAGCTTTAACAGTTAGCAAGCCTTCAGAGTTCCAGCACTGAGACGTGCATTCTGCTTGGGAAAGTGCTACTCATCCTCAGGGGCCAGGGAGAGGGAAAGCGAGGTGGGACTGTAGAATTCCAGGTTCTCTGAGGAGAAACTCCAGGGTCTGATAATGGGCAGGATCTGCCCTTGCAATCTGGTCATTTCAGTTTAAAGGGCCTTTACGCTTGCTGTCCAGGGGAAAGCATCTGAGCTCACCTCTGTACATTGTAAATGCATCTGGCTGCATTAGGCTGCCTTTCACAAAACTTTAGGGGAGGTCCCTCCAAAATTGCTATGTTATTTTGGGGGCCCATAGGCATCAGATGGGAGAAGACAATGGCAACCCACTCCAGTACTCTTGCATGGAAAATCCCATGGATGGAGGAGCCTGGTAGGCTGAAGTCCCTGGGGTCGCCAAGAGTCGGACACAACTGAGCGATTTCACTTTCACTTTTCACTTTCATGCATTGGAGAAGGAAATGGCAACCCACTCCAGTGTTCTTGCCTGGAGAATCCCAGGGACGGGGAAGCCTGGTGGGCTGCCGTCTATGGGGTCACACAGAGTCGCACACTACTGAAGCGACTTAGCAGCAGCAGCAGCAGGCATCAGATGACTGAAGAGAAGTAGGATACATGGTCTGAGCCAAGGTTATTATCAAAACTCAGTCTTCTAATGTTACCATGGGTTTCTAAAGGTGACGCTTTCTTTGGAGTCTTGAAGTTTCTCCTGGCTTAAACAACAGGAAAATGTCCTAAATGACTCTTGGTAAGCTCAACAAAGCACTTGATATTATTCTATTTGGGTTCTTTTAACTAGTTAGTTTAGATTTGGCTTCCAGTTTAGTTCCCTGGTGACTCAGATGGTAAAGAATCTGCCTGCAATGCAGGAGACCTGGGATCAATCCCTGGGTCAGGAAGATCTGGAGAAGGGAATGGCTGCCCACTCTAGTATTCTTGCCTGGAGAATTCCATGGGCAGAGGAGCCTGGAGGGCTACATATAGTCCATGGGGTCCCAAAGAGTTGGACATGGCTAAATAACTAACACTTTTACTTTTTCACTTTTAGTTAAAGACCAAATGATTCTTTGCCTAAAAACTATGGTGTAAAACACACTGCCTATTCAAGACAAAGGCATTGGGCAATGCCTTGGTTACCTGCTCTAGGGATCTCACAGCCTTGCTTTCACAATGCTTCTCTTTTAAGTTAGAAAAGTCACAAACAAATATGATGTCAACGAAAATGAAAGTTGCTCAGTTGTGTCTGACTCTTTGCCACGCCCTGGACTGTTGCCTGCATGCTCTTTTGTCCATGGAATTCTCCAGGCCAGAATACTGGAGTGGGTAGCTGTTTCGTTCTCCAGGGGATCTTCCCAACCCAGGGATTGAACCCAGGTCTCCCGCATTGCAGGTGGATTTTTTACCATCTGCGTCAAAGTGCCACCTTAAAAGAAATTTGAGAAGGCACTAGCCAAATGTATTCAGCAAATCTCTCCAGCTGCATTTCTAGATCCAAGCATCACTTTTTGTCAGTTCCCTCCTCCTGTTCAACTGTGGAGCCTTTTCTACCTAGCACAGTACTATCCAAGAAAAAGATAATGTGAGGTCACATAGGTAAATTTTTTTTTGGCCGAGCAGCATGTGGGATCTAAGCTGCCTGACCAAGAATTGAAACCATGCCTCCTGCATTGAAAGTGCAGAGTCTTAACCACTGGACCACTAGGGAAACCCCCACATAGGTAATTTAAAATTCTCTAGTCGTCACGTTTTTAAAAAAGTAAAAGCAAACAGGTGAAATAATTTTATATATTTCATTTAGCTTAACATATCCAAAATAGCTTCACTTCAATGTGTCACTAATATAAAATAATTAATGAGGAATCTTACATTCTTCTTTGTATCAAGTCTTTGGAATCCGATATGTATTTTACATTCTAGCAAACCTCAGTTTGGATGAGCCACATTTCATGTGCTCAACAGCCACCTATGGCCACTGGATTCTGTATCAGACACTGACGGTCCAGCAGATCAACTAGATAGCTCTGCCCAGTTTCGACAGTCCAGCCTGGCACGGCCCCAGTGTCCCGCTGCTTGCCAGCACAGAACCTCTGGTCCGGCTTAGCCCCTCTTTTACATTCCTTGAGTGCGCCATGCTCACTTGCCTCCCATACCCCTTCCTTCCTTCTCCCTCTTGGCCTTGCCTTCACTCACCTTTTATTCCTTCCTAATTCTTAAAGGCCCAGTGCTTTCTCCAGCCAATACAGTGCTTAAAGTGTCATAGGATTTCATAATCAGTTAGATGCTACCCTGCATTGGTCACTGTCGTTTGACTTATGGTTCTTTTCCCCAATTACATTTCTTGAGTACAGCTCATGGTGCCTAGAACCATCGTTAACTGCTTACCAAATACTTACTGATTGGCACCAAGCGAATGAAACCACTGTTCAAAGGACACCATGTTCTTATTCTCTTTTCACTACTGTAGCTACCATTTCTTAGCAATAGCTTGAGTTCAAGTTGTCTTTTACTGTAGCCAATTAAGAACCCAGTTCAGTTCAGTTCAGTTCAGTTGCTCAGTCGTGTCCAACTCTTTGCGACCCCATGAATCGCAGCACGCCAGGCCTCCCTGTCCATCACCAACTCCCGGAGTTTGCTCTAACTCATGTGCATCGAGTCGGTGATGCCATCCAACCATCTCCTCCTCTGTTGTCCCCTTCTCCTGCCCCCAATCCCTCCCAGCATCAGAGTCTTTTCCAATGAGTCAACTCTTTGCATGAGGTGGCCAAAGTATTGGAGTTTTAGCCTCAGCATCAGTCCTTCCAATGAACACCCAGGACTGGTCTCCTTTAGGATGGACTGGTTGGATTTCCCTGCAGTCCAAGGGACTTGCAAAAGTCTTCTCCAGCACCACAGTTCAAAAGCATCAATTCTTCAGCGTTCAGCTTTCTTCACAGTCCAACTCTCACATCCATACATGACCACTCAACTGTCCTCTAAATTACAAAAGAAATGGAGATCAGTTGATCTCGAAACTAACAGGAGTTAAGGGTACCCTTTGGGACATTTTGACTTAGCAGTCAATGCGTCCAGAAGTTCACCTTTCAGCCAGAGTGATGTTTCCAATCCTCTTATGATGTTCTGCTTACATTTTCAACTCTTGGGTGGTTTATTCATCCCTCAAGGGCTTCCCTGGTAGCTCATTGGTAAAGTATCCACCTGCCAGTACTCGAGATGAGGGTTCAGTCCCAGGTCAGGAAGATCCCCTGGGGAAGGAAATGGCAACCCATGCCAGAATTCTTGCCTGGGAATCCCATAGACAGTAGAACCTGGCGGGCTACAGTCCATGGAGTCCCAGAAGAGTTGGACACAACTTAGCGACTAAACAGCAACAGAAATTAATTCCTCAAAACACAATTTTGCAATTTAGAGATTCTGCCTCCAGATGGTGATGGGGCATCTGGGCCATGGTTACAATTCACTATATAATGTCTGCCAAATATTCTTAATTTAAAGATGATATTAATATTTATGGAATACATTAAAGAATTCCTAAAGATTCTTTGGTACCTTCATAACTTATTAACGCCTATTAATCATGGCTTTGGGACTTTCCCAGTGGCTCAGTGGTAAAAAATCCACTTGCACTGCAGGAGACTTAGGAGACGAGGGTTCGATCCCTGGGTTGAGTTGATCTCCTGGAGGATGGCATGGCAACCCACTCCAATATTCTTGCTTGGATAATCCCATGGTCAGAGAAGCCTGGTGGGCTTCAGTCCGTAGGGTCACAAAGAGCTGGACATGACTGAAGCAACTGAGCACGCATGCACACACACACACACAAACACACACAGACACAATCATGGCTTTAATACCTTTCCCAGATACTCACTGGATATTGGATATACCTTTCTTTCTAATTTTATATTGAACTCAAATTACTCCTGGACTTAATGAACAATTCTAGAAGTTAGTCTGTTGGACAGGAAAAGCCTCTGCAGCCAGTCACAGGGGCTTTGGCCAGTGAAATCACCCCTGAGCTTTCTCAAAAACTCTCTTTGTATTAAAAAAAAAAAGGTGGGTTTGAGGAGGTGAGTAAAAGAGCAACCTGAACATGGCCCTAAAAGTCCATTCAGTCAGGAGAAAAATGTCATCTTAACTTATATTAAAAAACAAAACAGAAAAATCAAACCCTTATGTTAAACAAGAGCTTGAACTTACAGTGTTCCCTTCCGTAGAACAACCCATTGCAATTGAAGTTTTTAAGTGACTTGAACCACAAGTTGAAAGAGATTTCTGAATAATACTTTACTAGGTTTCTAGCCTTCCCTAAATTTCTACTTCTGACATGTAGCTTTCTCAATTTCAGAATATCTAGGTAGACAAAAGGACCATGTGCAGTGATGCCCTGCTGCCCTAGTCACAGCAAGGCCCTCTGGCCTGAGATAAAGGATAACACCTGTACCTGAGAACTGACCGCGGATTTGAAGTTCTCAGCATGCCACTGACTCACTGTCAGGAAAGAGACATTCCTTTTAAGTTCCCTGTTATTTATAGAATGTTCCATTTGTTTTTAGGAGTGGATACATGAGCTATGTGAGATCAATTGTAAGTTTTAGGAAAATCCTTACAAACTTAGTGTAGGGTATTCATCCTAACAGGGCTTCCCTGGTAGCTCAGATGGTAAAGCGTCTGCCTACAATGCGGGAGACCCAGGCTCGATCCCTGGGTCGGGAAGATCCCCTGGAGAAGGAAATGGCAACCCACTCCAGTACTCTTGCCTGGAAAATCCCATGGACAGAGGAGCTTGGTAGGCTACAGTCCATGGGGTCGCAAAGAGTTGGACACGACTGAGCAATTTCCCTCACTCACTCATTCATCCTAACACATTCCATTTTGAGGAATAGCTAAATCCATCTCCTAAAAGTGCTCTCCAAGCTGTGCACTCCCAGAGATCTTTCAGAAAACTCTGGGCTTATCACAGTTGCTCATTACACATGACACCTCAAAATTTCCTTCACTTTTCTCTCCAAAGCCTCATATGGATTTTCTCGACTTATGATACAAATGGTGTATGGACTGGATGTTTGTTTTCCTCCAAAACTCATACGCTGAAATTCTAACTTCGAAGGTGATGACATTAGGAGGTAGAGCCTTGGAGGTAGTTAGGTCATGAGCAGGGAGCCCTTATAAGAAGGAAGCCTGCTTCCTCTGTCTCTCCCTCTCCCTGCTCCTTCCCACCATATGAGGATACACAGAGAAGACAGCCATTTTCAAACCATGAACTGGACTCTCACCAGATACCACCTGGATTGACCAGCACCTTGAACTTGGAGATCCAGCTTCCAAGAACTTCAAGAAATAAATGTTGGTGGTCTGAGTCACCCAGTCTATGGTAATTGTTATAATAGCTAAAATAGACTAAGACAAGTGGAAAGACATGAGAAACGAACTGAACAAAAATTCCTAATGCACTTAAAACAGAATCCAGACCCTGTGCTCTGGCCTAAAGATGCCAGGTAACACTGCTACCCACACTCTATTCCCAATTCAGATCAGCCTCTGTCTGCACATAACATGCCAGGCCAAATATCCTCGGACCACCAAACTCTTTCCTGGCTCTGTCATTTCTGTCTTGAACATTCTCTCCACAGCCCCTTCCAGGTCCCAACAAAAAATGTCCTTTTCTCAGCCTGCTCTAATAACCATTTCTAAAGCAGCCTCCTCGATAAGTCGCAGCATTGGCGCTCGCCCAACACTTCATCACCTGAGCTGCTCGGACCTGGGAAGAGCACAAAACGCAGGCCCAACTGAGTCTGCGCCTCTGAGGACTACCTGAGTGCCTGAACCTGAGCGGCTTGGACCTGGGAGGTGCATGCAACCCAGGGCCAGCCTCGGATTGTTCCCGGCAGAACAATCTAGAGCCCGAGCAGTGTGGGCAGGGAGGCTACACGCGCCGTGAGCGGGGGCAGACCCAGTGTGGCTGAGGCACTGCGAGCGCACGCCAGTGTCATTTGTTTGCAGCATCCCTCCCTCCCTCCCCACAGCGCGACTGAACAAAGAGAAGAAATACAGCTCCACCCACCAGAACACCGACACAAGCTTCCCTAACCGGGAAACCTTGACAAGCCACCTCTACATACCCACACACAGCGAGGAAACGCCACAATAAAGAGAACTCCACAAACTGCCAGAATACAGAAAGGACTCCCAAACTCAGCAATTTAAACAAGATGAAGAGACAGAGGAATACCCAGCAGATAAAGGAACAGGATAAATGCCCACTAAACCAAACAAAAGAGGAAGAGATAGGGAATCTACCTGATAAAGAATTCCAAATAATGATAGTGCAATTGATCCAAAATCTTGAAATTAAAATGGAATCACAGATAAATAGCCTGGAGACAAGGATTGAGAAGACGCAAGAAAGGTTTAACAAGGACCTAGAAGAAATAAAAAAGAGTCAATATATAATGAATAATGCAATAAATGAAATTAAAAACACTCTGGAGGCAACAAATAGTAGAATAACAGAGGCAGAAGATAGGATTAGTGAATTAGAAGATAGAATGGTAGAAATAAATGAATCAGAGAGGATAAAAGAAAAACGAATTAAAAGAAATGAGGACAATCTCAGAGACCTCCAGGACAATATTAAACGCTACAACATTCGAATCATAGGGGTTCCAGAAGAAGAAGACAAAAAGAAAGACCATGAGAAAATACTTGAGGAGATAATAGTTGAAAACTTCCCTAAAATGGGGAAGGAAATAATCACCCAAGTCCAAGAAACCCAGAGAGTCCCAAACAGGATAAACCCAAGGAGAAACACCCCAAGACACATATTAATCAAATTAACAAAGATCAAACACAAAGAACAAATATTAAAAGCAGCAAGGGAAAAACAACAAATAACACACAAGGGAATTCCCATAAGGATAACAGCTGATCTTTCAATAGAAACTCTTCAAGCCAGGAGGGAATGGCAAGACATACTTAAAATGATGAAAGAAAATAA
>NW_011495018.1:30696020-30702761 GCF_000754665.1 Bison bison bison
CATAATGATCAAGGATCAATCCAAGAAGAAGATATAACAATTATAAATATATATGCACCCAACATGGGAGCACCGCAGTATGTAAGACAAATGCTAACAAGTATGAAAGGAGAAATTAACAATAACACAATAGTGGGAGACTTTAATACCCCACTCACACCTATGGATAGATCAACAAAACAGAAAATTAGCAAGGAAAAAAAAAAAAAAAAAGAGGTGTGTAAGGCAACTGGAAATTTAAACATCACTGGATATTTGATGATATTAAGAATTTATTCTTAAAAAAAAAAAAAAGAAACCAATATTCATTGCAATACTATTTACAATAGCCAAGAAATGAAAGCATGAATAAAGAAGATGTGGTACATGTATACCATGAAATATTACTCAACATTAAAAGGAGTGAAATAATGCCATTTGCAGCGACATGGATAGACCTAAAGATGATCATACTAAGTGAACAAAGTCAGAGAAAGACAAATACGTATGATATCACATATGTGAAATCTTAAAAAATGATATAAATGAACTTATTTACAAAACGGACAGACCCAAAGACATAGAAAACAAACTTATGGTTCCCAAAGAGGAAAGAGGGAGAGGGATAAATTAGGGATATTAGATTAATAGATACACTCCTATATATAAATCAGAAAAGCAACAAAGTCCTACTGTATAGCACAGGGAACTCTACTCAGTATTCTGTAATAACCTATAAGGGAAAGAATCTGAAAATAATATGTGTAACTGAATCATTTTGGTGTATACCTGAAACTAAAGAACACTGTGAATCAATTATATTAAAAAAAAAAAAACTACAAAGATCCAAGAGAAGTGCAAAACTCAATTGTTTTTTACCATATGTCATATTAATTTTACTCCATTACAGTTTACCATATAGTTTCACATATGTTAAGCAATTGCTTTCAACAGCTTACATAGAAGACAGCATTTATCCCTGCATCTCAGAGGAGGAAACAAAGTCAGAGAAGTGAACTCCTAATATTTATCCAAATAAATGTTAATGGAATGGAAATTAGAGGACCTTCTAGTTCTTAAAAAAATGTGTTTCCATTTCACAACAAATCTTTTTTTACAAAAGGTTTGGAATGGTGGTGGGGAGGGAGTTTAGTATATTGCAGAATATCAGAATTTGGAAAGGCAGAATGGAGAGACATTTAAAAATTGAAAGAAGTGATTTTAAGATGAATAAAATTGCTATTAAGGCAGTTTAGCAAATCTATCATGCAGATAAAAAAAAAAAAAAAAAAAAAAGCAGCCTCCTTGCCAACTCTGCCCAGGCACTGTTTATCCCATGATCTGATTTATTTCCTTCAGAGCCTTCATCACTCTCCTAAATAACCTAGGTTACTGATGTGGTTACTTGTTTATCACCTTTCTCCTCCTATGAGCCTGGAAGCTCTAGAAAAGCAGGAACTTGCAGTCTTGTTGACC
Organism: Bison bison bison; assembly: GCF_000754665.1. NCBI lineage: Eukaryota > Metazoa > Chordata > Mammalia > Artiodactyla > Bovidae > Bison > Bison bison. The sequence goes on from NW_011495018.1 coordinate 30,697,476, forward strand.
ACAGTATCTTGTTGATGCCTAGACAGTGCTGAGCACGAGCAAGTAGTCAGTAGCTACCTGTTGAGCCACTGACTCATATCATGACATTCAATTTCTTTTCCCACAAACCATGTGCCCAGTACTACCAACCACTGAGTTAGCACAGCAGAATTTCTCTCCTCCCACTTTTTCTTACCTCATTTCTGAGGACGGTCTACAATTACAGGGCTTCAGGGCTGGAGGCAAAAGGGAGCAGAATCGTGGGCTGTGGTTTTCTGAGGTTCAACCTCATTGTCACGATAGACTAGTTAAAGTGTCCACAATCATACATACCATGCATACTGTTGGATTAGTTACTAAAGTACTTTCCCCTGGCTCCATCAGCTCTGATTTCCCTGAACTCTCTCAAAGCCCAGTGACTTGAGGGCTTGGACTCTGGAGACAGAGAGACTTAATCTTGCAGCTTGCAGCTTGGTTCTGCCACTTCCCAGCTATGAGATGTTATACTCCTCAAACTCCCACGTGTATGTGTGCTGAGTCACTTCAGTTGTGTCTGACTCTTTGTGACCCCATGGACTGTAGCCTGCCCGGCTCCTCTATCTGCGGGATTTCCCAGGCAAGAATACTGAAGTGAGTTGCCATTTCTGTCTCCAGGGGATCGTCCTGATCCAGGGATCCAACCAGCATCTCTTACGTCTCCTGCATTGGCAGGTGAGTTCTTTACCACTAAGACCACCTGGGAAGCCCCCCACAAACTCCTACTTCATCTATAAAGTGGGGATGACAGAGTACCTACCTCTTAAGGTGGTTGTGGGACTAAGTGGATAATTCAGATCAAGGACTTAAAGTGCGTGGCACAGGGCACGCCACCAACAGTCATTACCCCAGCCCATTCCACAGGTACAGCCCCTCCTCTGGTAACTCTCCAGGGTTACTTTTATCAACGATGTGTATTTTAGTTCAGGGTGTCTACAGAGTCATGGAACACAGAAAGCCAGTCAGCACACACCACCCTCAAATTATCAGGGTGAGTGTTCTGAACAGAAGGAAAGGACCTTTTCCCACCTTTGTGATTCAGCACACCCTCATCCCCTGTAACCGGGACGACAGTCACCGAGTGAGCACGTTGGGTGTTCAGCTGGACTCAGGTAAATGGGTTCCCTTCTGATCTCAGGCCAAGTGTGTAATGATTTGTGGAAGGCTAGCAAACAAAACCAACAACATAAAACCTATCAAAGCAAGAGAAAGCAGGAAATCTTAGAATGTGTTTGTCTAATATTAAACTCAATGAGGGGTATGAAGAAACAGCTTTCCTTAATTACAAGGTGATAAGCATTGCTGCCTCTCTCATACTTGCAAAGTGATTCTCTTCAGATAGTTCAGGGACAGGGCAAGGTGGTATGATAATTACTACAAAGATTTTCAGCTCACAGACTGCATTGTGTTTTAGATATCTAGATAATAATATGTGAAACCTGATACATATGTAAGATCATAGCTGGGATTCCCATGTGGCTCAGTGGTTAAGAATCTGCCTGCCAATGCAGTAGATGCAGGCAATGCGGGTTTAATCCCTGGGTCAGGAAGACCCCTGGAGGAGGAAATGGCAACCCACTCCAGTATTCTTGCCTGGGAATCCCCACAGAAAGAAGAGTCTGGTGGACTAGAGTCCGTGGGGTCACAAAGAGTCAAACACCATGGAGCACGCATGGAGGCACTGGGAAGCCACTATACACGACTATATTGTTGTTGATTAGTCCCTAAGTTGTGACCAACTCTTTTGTGACCCTATGGACTGTAGCCTGCCAGGCTCCTCTGTCCATGGGATTTCCCAGACAAGAATACTGGAGTGGGTTGCCATTTCCTTTGCCAGGGATACGCTCCTATATGCTTGGTTTATTAATCCCCTGCAAATGTATCTTGAATAAACCACATCAACCTTGTGCCAATGATGGGGCAACTAAAGGAAACAGTCCTGCTGGCAACTTCTCTCAGGCAAGCTAATTCCCTATCTCTTCCTGCCTCAGTTTCTCCACATGAAAAATGGGGAGACAGTCATGAACAACCAGGGTTCAAATGAACAAAGGAACGATAATAGTGACAAATAATGAACAGAATAAAACTGACTGGGAAAAAAAAAACAACAACTGACTAAAACCAGGGCCTTTAGAAAGCCGAGGTATGGGGAACGGGGAACAGAAGGGTGCAGGGTCGGGGTGGGGGAGGGTCCTCTGCAGAGTTACCTTCACGAACTGCACGTCGCTGAGGATGTGGACCGAGTAGTCGGGTGTGTAGAGGTTGTTGCTGCTGCTGCACAGCTGGGTGTTGCTCCCCCCAAAGTCGCTGCGCTCACGGTTCGGAGACTCCGAGCGGTTCAACCCACTGCAGCGGGAAGGGGACCGGTTTACTGCAGACGAGAGAGGAGATGGGGGAAAGGCAAGGAGGGTGGGGTGGGGAGGCAGTGGTGGGAGGAGAAGGAGGGAGAGAGAGGAAGGGGTGTGGTTTACTGAGGTCCCGCAGGACATTTAGGTGATGGCAGCATGGGGCCCTCACCTCTCCCCGCAGAGCCCAGGAAGTGCCCTGCTGCTCCGTTTCTGAGTATCAAATTCAGACCTCGGGGCTCCACGTGGCTCAGGCTCCTTCCCTCCCCACGACCTCTACCAGCGAGGAGCTGGGTGGCCCACTGCCCTTCTTGGTTCAGGGGTAAGGAAGGGAAGGAGATGAGGACCCCATTGTGAATGTGGGTGGCTACCCCAGACCATGAGACCCTTTATTTACCAAAGTGAGTTATTTTATATAAACTCCATTCACAAACCTTCTTTTAGAAAGGCTGAAGCCTTAGTTTTGCCCTAAAAACCACCTGCCAAGCACAGATAACCAGCCCTCACTGCGGTGAAGCATTTCAGAGGGAATATCAGGCCTGCCTCCAGGCAGGGACCAGCAGAGGCCCACAAACCATATGGATAGATATTTAAATCACATCAATAAACCGTTAAAATATGCTCTACACTTCTCCTTGACAAATAACACCGTCCTGACAACCTAGTAGGCCAGGTCAGGCTCCTTAGAGTTTTGTGCCAGAAAATAGGCTGTAGGGGGAGACCCTGCCCTGCCCTAGGGCTTCCCGGCCTGGTCTCCTAGAGCTGTCTGGGTGGAAAATTCAGGATTCTTGTATCTGAAATATGGTCTAGAAGGAAAAACACAGCTCTGGGTGGTACATCCCTTTGGCTCCGTGAACTACTCACCCCGCAGAGAGGAGGGTGGAGCTGGGGAGGGCCAAAGTGGAGCCCCCTGCGGGGTGGGTCTCAGGCAGGGCTTTCTTTAGGCTCACAGGCCGGAGGCTGGAACAATGCTCCAGGCCTTTGGTCAAAGGCCTCCTGAATATTCTGAGTCAGTCTCTCTTTCCATTTTCAAGAACAATTTCTTGGGAACATTCAATTATGACCGTATCACTTGGTTTCAAAATGGACTGGGAACTGCCCTCCCAGGATCAATAGAAGAGAGGTTCTAAGGTGACTTTAGCATTACCTCCACCACAGAATAACCCTGAGTGAGACTGCAAAGCCCTTTCCACCGCTCTGCATCCCTCTGACACCACTCTGCATTTCTTCCCAAGAAAGAGAAGTGGGAAGCTGTGGCCTCTCCTGACACAGTCAGTTCAGGGGCGCCAATGAAGAGCCTGATTGTTAAGAGATTAGGCTCCTTGGTTCCTTCAGGGAAGAACTTTAGGAATTTAATTCTGTTTCTTAAGATAATGCTGCCATCCATCAAAATGATTAGCATCTCTTTGGAGTGTCTTCCGGAGGTCTGCCGGTCTGATTAGCTGTCAAGCTGTTACTGTTGTGGAAAGATTAAAATGACAATATGTTGAATCATTTTCTCATTAGAGCCAGAATAATCACTGCCTTGATCAGAGTATAGAATTAAGGGTTCTACCTTCAGTGTTTCCTTTCTCAGTTAAGTGTCATCCGCATATACACTGTTACTTGAACCAGAAACCTGGGAGTCTCCTGCGACTCCTGCCAATCCATCAGCCCCACATCAGGTCTCTGTTTCGGCTCAAGTCCCAGTTACCGTCACTCTTGCCTAGACCACAGTCTGGTCTTCCCATTTATAATCTCATAATCTGTTCTCACCTCAGCTGTCAAAAGCACATTTTCAAAACACAAATCAGGGGACTTCCCTGGTGGTTCAGTGGTTAAGAATCTGCCTTGCAATGTAAAGGACACAGGTCAATTCCTGGTGGGGGACTAGGAACCAAGACCGCATGCCACAGCTAGAGACTCCGTGCGCTGCAACGAAAGAGCTTGAGTGCCACAACTAAGACCTGATGCAGCCAAATAAATAAATATTAAAAAAAAATACACAAGTCAACTTCCAGTTGAATCTAAGCCCCCATGACTTGACCCTAAGCACTAACCCCGCCATGGCTTGACCCCTGCTTTCCCATCTGATCTCCTCCTGGGGCTCCCTTCCCACCATGCTTGTTCTGCTCCAGCCTACTGGCCCCCTTGGGGATTCTCAATCATGTAAGCCTCCCCCACCTCAGTAGATGCCATTTCCCCTTCTCCCCTCCTGCTCATTTTACCCTCATGCCCCCTTTTCTCCCCTCATTTTACCCCCCAATCCCTGCACTCACTTTTCAGTCATTCAGTTCAGTCGCTCAGTCGTACCAACTCTTCGCGACCCCGTGAATCGCAGCATGCCAGGCCTCCCTGTCCATCACCAACTCCCGGAGTTCACTCAGACTCATGTCCATCGAGTCAGTGATGCCATCCAGCCATCTCATCCTCTTGTCCCCTTCTCCTCCTGCCCCCAATCCCTCCCAGCATCAGAGTCTTTTCCAATGAGTCAACTCTTCGCATGAGGTGGCCAAAGTACTGGAGTTTCAGCTTTAGCATCATTCCTTCCAAAGAAATCCCAGGGCTGATCTCCTTCACAATGGACTGGTTGGATCTCCTTGCAGTCCAAGGGACTCTCAAGAGTCTTCTCCAACACCACAGTTCAAAAGCATCAATTCTTCGGCGCTCAGCTTTCTTCGCAGTCCAACTCTCACATCCATACATGACTACTGGAAAAACCATAGCCTTGACTAGACGCACTTTTGTTGGCAAAGTAATGTCTCTGCTTTTGAATATGCTATCTAGGTTGGTCATAACTTTCCTTCCAAGGAGTAAGTGTCTTTTAATTTCATGGCTGCAGTCACCATCTGCAGTGATTTGGGAGCTCAAAAAAATAAAGTCTGACACTGTTTCCCCATCTAGTTCCCATGAAGTGATGGGACCAGATGCCATGACCTTAGATTTC
>NW_011495018.1:30703155-30709498 GCF_000754665.1 Bison bison bison
ATTATCTGGGTTGTGAAGATCTTTTTTGTACAGTTCTTCTGTGTATTCTTGCCACCTCTTCTTAATATCTTCTGCTTCTGTTAGGTCCATACCATTTCTGTCCTTTATCGAGCCCATCTTTGCATGAAATGTTCCCTTGGTATCTCTGATTTTCTTGAAGAGATCTCTAGTCTTTCATATTCTGTTATTTTCCTCTTCTTCTCTAAGATCCGGTCTGGCCACCTTAAGAATATTCCCCCTATTTTCCTCTATCACTGTCCCCTGTTCATCCCTTTAAAGCACTTTTCACAAGTTTTAATTAATTACATGTTTGTATTTATTTGTAATGTCTGCTCAGTTCAATGCTAAATTCCATGAGGGCAGAGACCTTGTCTTTTCTGGTCATTGTTGTATATCTGGTATCTACCACAGTGCCTGGCCCAGAGTAGGTGCTCATTAAAGAAGGATGGAATGAACAATCAGCACCTAACAGTCCCTGAAGGAGTTTTTATTTAGAATCTAAATTTTGTTTTTAAAAAGGTTTCAGACCTTTTAGTCACTCTGGAATCAGAAAGCCTTTTCCAGCAACCTAAGTCATTCCTGGTAGACTGACTTCTTGAAGTAAGGGGTGGGCAGAAGGACACTCCAGGAATGCACTGCCACGGCCCCATAACTCGAGGAAGAGGCCTCAGGAAACATCAGAACCTTCTGTTTGTCTATTTAATAAGAGCGTGTGAAACCAGGAGGCCTGGAGTCCTACTTACCAGCCAGGTGACACTGGAGTGACCAGGGGCCGAGAGGGACAGTGATGGTGATGTGGAGAACAGAATAAAGCACCAATGTGACTGTGAAGAGCAGCAGTATTGGGCAGAAAAAGACGCATTTCACATTTGGTCCTGGTCCCTTGAAGTAAATGGACAAGGTCTGGCTTGCCCAGACCCACTGTGGCTGTTCTGAGGTGGTGGCTGACTAAGTCGTTTGGTAGTGCTTCCTCAGGTCTGGTTGTCATGGAAAAGGGGGCAGGCAGCCCTGCAGGAGTGTGGCTTATTTGGTGCAAGAAGAGTCTGGAAAACCACACCTTGATCTGGTAGGTTTTGTCCTCAACTCAGTTTGGAACAAAGAGAGTGGGTGTGAGCAGGGGTTTGTGGCTTCAGTTACCCTGAGAGATAACCACTGCTCCTTGATAATCCTCCACTTTGCCTGGTGGGACCTGTGCCCCACAACCCCACATCTCTGTTCTACATTCTCATCCCTTATGTCATCATTCAAGACAGCTTCAGTGAGGCTGATAGGGAACTATATCGTGCCTACTAATCAACTTCCGCTTACTTACAAGCTATGACAAACCTAGACAGCGTATTAAAGAGCAGAGACATTACTTTGCTGAAAAATGTCTGTCTAGTCAAAGCTGTGGTTTTTCCAGTAGTCATGTATGGATGTGAGAGCTGGACCATAAAGAAGGCTGAGCACTGAAAAATTGATGCTTTTGAACTGTGGTGTTGGAGAAGACTTTTGAGAGTCCCGTGGACTGCAAGATCAAACCAGTCAATCCTAAAGGAAATCAGTCCTGAATATTCATTGGAAGGACTGACGCTGAAGCTGAAACTTCAATACTTTGGCCACCTGATGCCAAGAACTGACTCACTGGAAAAGACCCTGATGCTGAGCAAAGCTTGAAGGCAGGAGGAGAAGCGAACAACAGAGGATGAGATGGTTGGATGGCATCACCGACTCGATGGACATGAATTTGAGCAAGCTCTGGGAATTGGTGATGGACCGGGAAGGCTGGCATGCTGCAGTCCAAGGGGTTGCAAAGAGTTGGACATGACTGAGCGACTGAACTGAACAGAATTAACTTCTGCCTGAATCACTTCCACTTGCTGTTGAAAACAGGAAACAGTTTCACCCCTGTTTTTCCCAAAGCTCTCGTCTTCACTGGCACCCAGGGCAGGCATGTCACCCTGCTGTCACTCATAGGGCCCACAAGTCAAACACAAGCAACATCACTGTTGTGCTGGGAGGAAAAACATGTTTCTTGGTTTTTTAAGTAAAGACAATGCTATTGAAGGTTTATTCATAATATCCCAAAGGATTCTCTACAGCAAAAGATACAGCTGTCTTACAAAGGTTGGGTCTATAAAAGCCATCTTTAGAATGAAAAAGGAATCTTCATTTCATGACAAAGAAAGTCCCAGCTCATCTGACTGTTGTGCAAGATCAATGATTTTGTGTCCCAGAGCCTGACATTCCTCAATAGGTAGGACGCTGATGACTCGGCATTTTGGTAATTGTGCACATACACTCAGAAGTTTTTGAGCAAGGGAAATGGAAATGCTTTTAATAAAAAAAAAAAAGAGAAGAAATCAGTAACAGACGAGTGTCCCAGCAGCATGGCAAACTAGTTCAAGTTGTATAATTCCCCTTGGCATTTTCTAAGAGCACAGAGGCGCAGCTTGGGGGAGTGAAGAGAGAAGAAAAATTCTAAGCACAGGGCAAAGAGGTCTAAGAGGCGACGGATTGGGCAGTGATGCATGAAACTGACCAGAGGATCCCTCAATAGGGCTCAGGCCAAGCTGTTGACATCTCCCTCGCCCATCTTGCTCTTACATCATGCTCTCAATTTGGGTGGAGAAGTGTGGCAAGCTCAATCCTGCAGACTTCATGTGGTTTGCCTGTAAGGTACATCTGTCCTGGATGGCAAGTTGGAGTTACTGAGGTTGGGTGGAGAAGACACTGGGGTAAAATCGGGTTGTGGTGAGAGAAGGGGTGGAAGAGGATTTTATAGAGAAGTCAGGGCTGGATGGAATCTCCCCTCATTCTGTACGGATAGGCAGGGGCCCTGAAAACCTAGACACACCTCTGCGACTCTTGCTTTACTCGTGACACCTGTGCCCAGAGCTCTCACAACTCTATCCCAGGAACAGGAGCCACACACAGAAGAACGCCTCATTCTCCTTTTCAGTCTGGGGATGTGAGAAGAGGTAGGGTTCATCAGCTGCCTGCTTACATCTTTCCAAGTCTCACTGAGGGACAGAGAGGAACAGCCCGATTTGGTCATCATCACTATGCCACAGGCCATCTGTGCTTTCTAAACTGGATGCGGGAATTTAATTACACAGGCTTATAAGAGTACAAACTAGGATTATTAAAATTCATCATTCTGGGGTACTATTCAACATCAGAAAACCAAATGCCAAAAGCTCTCTGTCAAAGCTACAATGTGAACTCTGCAAATCAGCCCAAGTTAGGAGCCCAGATGAACTCGCTCACATTACATGGAGCTTTAATGGTTCCCAAATGTTGACTACGCAAGAGCCGACCCAAAGGAATATTTCCACTTACCACATTTCACAAAGTAAAAAGATTATTTTTAGGTTCTTCCTTTATATTCTGGGGAAAAAACTATCCTCACTGATCTCAAAGTACATTACAAATGCAACTGGGCTTTGAACAAGGACTCTTGCTCGCGGCCTCTCTCTTGCTTTTGTTCTTTCATGGATTCAGAAGGACTGTCATGGGGAACTTGAAATCATCTCTACCATCAGGAGAAGAAAAAAGGAACGAATCCGGGGAGAGGGAATGGTAACTGTAGTGGGGCTGTGTACTCTCAGTGGTTTTAAATAAAAACGCCTGCAAATCTGGCTAATCACATATCGCAGCACACTCTGGAGGTAATCCCCACACACTCTGCTCTCCTTATTTCACCCTCAGGCTCAGCTAGAAGGAAACTGCCTATGAGTAATAGTGGCAATATTTGGAGTAGGGACCACCAGCCTCAATCCAAGGTGAGTACATACCATAGTTGATTAGCACAGCTGCTTTCAAAATGCAAACAAGTCACAGCCCTCTAGAGGGCACAACAGGCCCACATTCAGAAACACAGTAAGGTCCCAGGCAACAGAACAAGGCCTAAGAGAGTTGGATTCTGGTCCTCAGCCCTCCGCATCCTAATTACACGTCTGACACTGACCCAACCGCTTAATTTCTTAGAGTTGTTTTCTTACCTATTGTCCCCAAACAATTTCTGCCCATCTCCTAAGGTGGTTGTGGGGATTTAAACAAAATAACCAGGTCTTTTAAAACTTAAAAGCCCTCTTAATTTCCAGGGACTCTCCTGGAGGTCCAAAGGTTAGGACTCTGTGCTTCCACTGAAGGGGGCAAGAGTTCGATCCCTGGTAGGGAAACTAAGATCCCGCCTGCCATGTGGTGTAACCAAAAAAAAAAAAAAGATGGGAGTAAGACATAACAATGAAGACCTCCAAGACCTTTTAGAACTAACACCCAAAGAAGATGTCCTTTTCATTATAGGGGACTGGAATGCAAGAGTAAGAAGTCAAGAAACACCTGGGGTAACAGGCAAATTTGGCCTTGGAATATGGAATGAAGCAGGGCAAAGGCTAATGGAGTTTTGCCAAGAGAACCCACTGGTCATAGCAAACATCCTCTTCCAACAACACAAGAGAAGACTCTACACATTGACATCACCAGATGGTCAACACCGAAATCAGATTGATTATATTCTTTGCAGCCAAAGATGGAGAAGCTCTATACAGTCAGCAAAAACAAGACTGGGAGCTGACTGTGGCTCAGATCATGAACTCCTTACTGCCAGTTTCACACTTAAATTGAAGAAAGTAGGGAAAACCACTAGACCATTCAGGAATGACCTAAATCAAATTCTTTATGATTACACAGTGAAAGTGAGAAATAGATTTAAGGGATTAGATTTGATAGAGTGCCTGATGAACTATGGACTGAGGTTCGTGACATTGTACAGGAGACAGGGATCAAGACCATCCCCACGGAAAAGAAATGCAAAAAAGCAAAATGGCTGTCTGGGGAGGCCTTACAAATAGCTGTGAAAAGAAGAGCAGCAAAAAGCAAAGGAGAAAAGGAAAGATATAAGCATCTGAATGCAGAGTTCCAAAGAATAGCAAGGAGAGATAAGAAAGCCTTCCTCAATGATCAATGCAAACAAATAGAGGAAAACAACAGAATGGGAAAGACTAGAGATCTCTTCAAGAAAATCAGAGATACCAAGGGAACATTTCATGCAAAGATGGGCTCGATAAAGGACAGAAATGGTATGGACCTAACAGAAGCAGAAGATATTAAGAAGAGGTGGCAAGAATACACAGAAGAACTGTACAAAAAAGATCTTCATGACCCAGATAATCATGATGCTGTAATCACTGTCCTAGAGCCAGACATCCTGGACTGTGAAGTCAAGTGGGCCTTAGAAAGCATCACTACGAACAAAGCTAGTGGAGGTGATGGAATTCCAGTTGAGCTATTTCAAATTCTGAAAGATGATGCTGTGAAAGTGCTGCACTCAATATGCCAGCAAATTTGGAAAACTCAGCAGTGGCCACAGGACTGGAAAAGGTCAGTTTTCATTCCAATCCCAAAGAAAGGCAATGCCAAAGAATGCTCAAACTACTGCACAATTGCACTCATCTTACACGCTAGTAAAGGAATGCTCAAAATTCTCCAAGCCAGGCTTTAGCAATACGTGAACCGTGAACTTCCAGATGTTCAAGCTGGTTTTAGAAAAGGCAGAGGAACCACAGATCAAATTGTCAACATCCGCTGGATCATGGAAAAAGCAAGAGAGTTCCAGAAAAACATCTATTTCTGCTTTATTGACTATGCCAAAGCCTTTGACTGTGTGGATCACAATAAACTGTGGAAAATTCTGAAAGAGATGGGAATACCAGACCACCTGACCTGCCTCTTGAGAAACCTATATGCAGGTCAGGAAGCAACAGTTAGAACTGGACATGAAACAACAGACTGGTTCCAAATAGGAAAAGGAGTACGTCAAGGCTGTATATTGTCACCCTGCTTATTTAACTTATATGCAGAGTACATCATGAGGAACGCTGGGCTAGAAGAAGCACAAGAGGGAATCAAGATTGCTGGGAGAAATATCAATAACCTCAGATATGCATATGACACCACCCTTATGGTAGAAAGTGAAGAGGAACTAAAAAGCCTCTTGATGAAAGTGAAAGAGGAGAGTGAAAAAGTTGGCTTAAAGCTCAACATTCAGAAAACTAAGGTCATGGCATCTGGTCCCATCACTTCATGGGAACTAGATGGGGAAACAGTGTCAGACTTTATTTTTTTGAGCTCCCAAATCACTGCAGATGGTGACTGCAGCCATGAAATTAAAAGACGCTTACTCCTTGGAAGGAAATTTATGACCAACCTAGACAGTATATTCAAAAGCAGAGACATTACTTTGCCAACAAAAGTGCGTCTAGTCAAGGCTATGGTTTTTCCAGTGGTCATGTATGGATGTGAAAGTTGGACTGTGAAGAAAGCTGAGCGCTGAAGAATTGAGGCTTTTGAACTGTGGTGA